>NW_024359056.1:14230-273533 GCF_014805655.1 Passer montanus
CCTCAGAAGCCGTGTGGAGTCTCCTTGCGTGCCTGCTGATGCCAGCAAACTCACAACCCAGGGGGCCCTCCGGGGACTCCCCGGAGAGCTACTCGAAAAGAAATTGCTACAATCTGTGAAATATTTCTACACATGATATTTTGTTTATTTGTAAATTATGACACATCTCTTGAGAGCTGGAAAAGAATACCATCCATCTTTGATATATCAAAGCTTGGGTGGAGGAGCAGACATGATCTGTGATTTCCTTCTTGCTAGACATATGCTGGATTATTTAGATTGACTTTGAACCAAAATCCTGCAAAGCTGGAAAATGACTGGTGGCCATCACTCTGATAACATTAAAAGCACTTTTTTCATTTTAATTTTTTTCATCTATGATGGCTGGTAAATAGCTTTCTTCCTTAAGCTATGTGCTGGCAATATTGGAGGTTGAAAATAACATAATACTGCATATTTTAGGTACTTGATAGTTTTCTTGTGAAATTTTATGGCACTATCTCCTGCCTAAAACTGCCTCAAAACTAAAGCAGCTGGTCAGCTACTGAGCACAGCTGACTGCAAAGCTGCAGCTCATGTTTCTACAGTGGAAGTGGCTTTTTGTTCTTCTGCATGGGTATGAAACACTACCAATTGAAAGGCTGCCTACAGAGCAAAGAGCCTTTTTTAGGGTAGCCTGGACTTTGGGAAGGTGGTAGCTGTTAGATCAATACCCAGCAAACTGCCGAAATTAATTTTCGTGACTACTCTCTTGTGATTTTGGCCTGGCTTCTTTAGGAGATTCTGTTTTCATTTAGAAATGGCACAGTGGAGCCAGTGCTGCCTCAGGACAGGTGGAGCTGGGACAAATGGCTCATTGATTTTGATCTCAACAAAAAGCCACCTGAGCTCCTCATGACAGCAACCCCACAGACTGGTAATGGATCCATTAAAACTAACTCATCACAGAGCTTTTAACTTGAAGCTCTGACACATGCAACTGAAATTCCCTGAAATATTGACAAGCCATAACGGATGGATTTATTTGGGTTGCTAGAATCTTTTATACTTTGTGACTTTTCTGCTGCACAAGAGCCTGGCACTTGGAGAACTCTTGCCCCATGCACTTCTCCAGTGCAGTGCTTCTTGCACAGAAGCTTTGGGAAGCACTCAGGAAAAGTACCATGTTCATGTGCAGGTTATGGAGCCCACAGGACAGGGAAATGTCTTTGCAGTGGGCACTGCCTTTTGTTCCAAGGTGTAGAAGGATTCTTGGCTGAACAAGGCCATGATATTCCCCTGTGGGAATTGGACAGCCCTGGTCTGCAGATTACAGAGTTACTCTGAAAACCATGTACTGTCCTCAAACAGGAACAAGATAGACCATGTGCTGTCCTCAAATAGATACAACAAGGAAGAATGAGCATTGTGCCAGGATGAAACCAAATGCGCCAAGCTCTTTGTGGGAACTGCAAATTTGGCACACCTTAGCTAAAGATGCTTAGCAATCAAACAGGCCAAGTGGGTGAAGCCTCTGCAGTACGGTGGGCGATGGTTGAAGTACAGGTATGGGGAAGCCTGGCAAACTGACCTCACCACGCTTCCCCAAACCTGCCAAGGCAAGCGCTACATGCTGACCAGGGTAGAACCTACCACAGAGTGGTTGGAAACCTACCCTGTGCCTCATGCTACTGCCTGGAACACCATCTTGGGCCTAGAAAAGCAAATCCTGTGGAGACAAGGCACCCCTGAGAGAATTGAGTCGGACAATGCAATTCATTTCAAGAACGGCCTTATCAACACCTGGGCCAGAGAACATGGCATTGAAAGGACATATCATATCCCCTATCACGCATCAGCTGCCGGGAAAGTTGAACAATGCAACGGACTACTTAAGACTATTCTGAAGGCACTTGGTGGAGGAACCTTCAGGAACTGGGAACTGAACTTAGCAAAAGCCATCTGGATGGTCAAAACCCGAGGACCTATCAATCCTGGTGCTGCCCAGTCTGAACCCCTGCACACAGGGGATGGAGACAAAGTTCCTGTGATACACATGAAAGGTATTTTAGGAAAGACTGTTTGGATTAATCCCACCACAAGCAGGGGCAAACCCATCTGTGGGAATTTTTGCTCAAGGACCTGGTTGCACTGGCTAGGTAATGCAGAAGGACAAGGAAAGTCGTTGTGTACCACAAGGAAATCTAACCTAATTTGAAGCGAGAATTGTGTGTAAAGTTTCATTTTATGTTATACATATATATATAGATAGATACATATATATAGTAAGAGGATATTGGTTTGGGTATAGATGGTAATAGAATAAGGGTTAGATTATGTCCTAGGTTATAATATAAAATTATGTTCTATTCCCATCCTCAAGAGCTGCTGAAACCAGGAGGTCCACTGCAAACTCTCTGGGAATATTCCCTGACTATGAGCAGCCTTTAAAGGAAGCTGCTTGAGACAGAGAATCGCAAAACACTCACCGTTTTCTCTTCGAGCAATACCAGATTCTGGCATAGCACATCATCAGGCACAGTGTTGCAGCTGCCGCAATGGTCATCAACTGAATCAAAAAAAGTGTTTCCCTGCATGAAAGTCTTCTCATGCTTTTCCAATCTGTTGAGGTCTCGGCTGCATCTGTTGGAGCAATGGGGAGCGTGAGCCCGTGCTGTGCTGCACTGCTGAAATGCAGCATGGTTCATACGGGCAGGACGTCCTCACTCTCTGTTTCCCCCAGAGCTGGGGCCTGCAGGCACTTTGCTGCCCCTTGGCACAGGACTGCTCAGTACCCAAACCCCTGACCCTGCATGCTATAATTCCTCTGTGCTGTGCCCTTCTGTTCCAGGTAACACTTGTCAAAGACATGGATAAGGACAAGGAAAATGGCCAGGATTTTGGAGCTGTTCCAGGGCCCTCTCTCCTGCAAAGAGCAGGCCCCTCCAGATACGCTCAGAGACTGGGAAATTGCAGGGGGATCTTAGGGTGTGCATGGACTGTGGTGCATGGATGCCTTCCCGCTGTGCAAGGCACGGCGTGTCCAGATGTGCAGCCAAAGCCCCCGGTTACTCTGTCCCAGGGGAAGGCTGAGGGAAATGCACCCACCACGCTGCCTGTCCACATCACTCAGGAGTTTTTCCAGATATTTGGATTCCTCCAGGCATGTACTAGCTCCTATAGGTTTCTTCTTCCGTCTTGGAGGACCTTAAGAGAAACAGAGTTCCGTTTCCCAGCAATGGATCCCACAAAATGAGGGCTCAGCCTGTGGGGTCAGCAGGAACAAACTACTCACCCCTGTGATGGGAGCTGGGCTTGTGTGCAACATCCACCAAAGTCCTCCCTGAAGACACATCTGTAACACAACAGCCCCAGAAGCTTCTGTCATCTCTGCTGATCTGCACGGGCACCCCTGAGCCACAGGAGCAGTGAGGGGATCGTGCAGGGCGAGGGCACACACGTGCATGGTTCTGTGCTGGCACCTGCAGCGATGCCCCCCTGGCCAAGCTTTGGGCTCTGTCCATCGAAGACCTGTGTTTGTGGAAATGCATGCAAACCCCCGGCCCCATGTTACAAGAGGATGGGGTCCTGAAATCTGTCCTGTCTCTGGATCCTTGATGAAGACTGGTGGTCTTTCCTTGAGCTTTGCCTGACTGGTATTGCTGAAATGCCTGAAAATTGGTGGTACCTGCTCCATAAAGGAATTGTTTAAGAAGTTAAAAACATATACAGCTTTATTCAGCCTCTCTATTGTAGAAAGCACTTCTGTCCCCCCTTTT
Organism: Passer montanus; assembly: GCF_014805655.1. Classification (NCBI taxonomy): domain Eukaryota; kingdom Metazoa; phylum Chordata; class Aves; order Passeriformes; family Passeridae; genus Passer; species Passer montanus. The sequence goes on from NW_024359056.1 coordinate 17,989, forward strand.
TGTCTTTCCAGTATCATTTTCAATGACCTGTGTGCTCTTTCTACAATAGACTGGCCTGTGGAAGAATGTGGAATACCTGTGGTATGTTTGATACCCCAAGTTTTGAAAAACTCCTGCAGTTTATTAGAAATGTAGGCTGGTCCGTTGTCAGTTTTGACTTCTTGAGGAATACCTAGGGATGCAAATGCTTGTAAGAAATGTTTAATCACATCTCTACTTTTTTCTCCTTGATGTGCAGAAGCAAAAATTGCTCCTGAGAAGGTATCTATTGATACATGTATATGTTTGAACCTTGCAAATGACTGATATTGAGTGATGTCCGTTTGCCATATCTGCAGGCTATTTAAGCCTCGAGGGTTAACTCCTGTTGCTATTGCTGGCATAGCTATTTTCTGGCAATCTGGAGATGATTGAACAATTGCTTTTGCCTGATTCTGAGAGATGTTAAACATTCTTACTAAAGCAGGGGCATTTTGGTGATAGAAAGCATGGCTCATTCTGGCTTGTTCAATAACATTAGGAAGTGTGTGCTGGATTGGCACGGCTAACAAATCAGCCATGGCATTGCCTTCTGCTAAAAACCCTGGAAGAGAAGAATGTGAGCGAATTACAAAGTAAGGCTCTTGTCGAATGGAAAGAAGTAGGATTAACTTTTTAAGCAAACCGTATAACTGATCATCAGAAACTTCTTTCAGCAGAGATCCTTCTGCTCTTTCCACCACACCTGCAACGTAAATTGAATCCGTTACTAAATACAAAGCTGCTTTAAACCATGTGGGGTGAATGCATTTGCTGTAAAGGTAGCCTGTAAAAGATTTCTGAAATATGCAGAATCTCTACCATACAAACGAGAGGCTTTGCAAATCTCTTTTAACTCAGCAAAATTGTTCTGCTGCCAGGTCCCTCTCGGGGCAGGACCTGCTGTGTACCTCACAGGAAAAACCTTCAATTCCGATGCAATTTCCCCCTCTCCTTCCTGAACTGCATCCTTTCTTATTTTCTGCCAGGTATCTGTGACTCCTTGTGTGTTAAACTCTTCCTTAGCTTGTTTGAAATTACATTGTGGAGCATAGGAATAATTTGGTTTTTGTTCCGGCAAGCCCTCGGAGCTGGGCGCCGCCATTTTGGACAGGGTCAGTTCCGGGGCATCACTTCCGGTTCCCACGCTCGGCAGGGAGGGGCCGTGCCGTCCCGGGCTGTGGGCGGGGAGCAGGGGCGGGGACACTGACCGGGCTCCGCCCACAAAAGGGGCGTGTCCCTGCACTGATGGGCAGGCGCTCAGGGAGGAGCCACCCAGGGACTTCTGGGAGCCCAAGGAGGATGGCGAGCCACGCCCACAAAGGGGGAGCTGGGCTCGGGGCCATCATGGCGTCTGCCGTGTGGTCTTTTGTTCTCGGACTGGATACAATCGGCTCAGCTTTTTTCAATTTTACTGCCAAAATTCACTGATTTTGTGTGCCGAAGGGAGCTTTTCAGAGGAAACCTAGAGGACTTAGGTATGGTAGGGATTCCGAGAGACGCGGTTTGCAGAGAAGCCTGGCCAGGGCTCGTCTGCTCCCCTCTCTCCCAAGATGGGGGTGGGGAAGGCTGGGTGGGCTGGGGGGCGGCTGGCCTGGCCACCTCCCGGCCACTCCTCTGGGGTTTCTGGTTCTCAACTGGGATAAGGGAAGGCTTTTGGGTCCCCTCAGAGCTCCTCTTTCTCCTGTCCTCCCGGTCCTGCTGCTGCCTGCATTCTGCCCTGTCTCTGATCTTTGCCGGCTTGTGTGCATTCTTTGCTTGCTTTTCACTTTCCATTGTTACAAATTTTAACACCGTCCTGCATATTGGACGCAGCTTTAAGTTGGACTTCTTATTCTTTTCCATATTATATAATTTCAGTCCAACCAAGTCCCAGAATTCTGGATTGAGTTTCTGAGACATATCTGAGTTTGGGGACTCTGTTAAAACCCATTTTACAAGCTTTTTAAGCTGTTTCCTCTCAAACTGAATATCTTGAATTTCCAACTTGTAATTGAAATAAGAATAAAATTCCTGCTCAGCTAAAGACAACAAATTTCCCATGGTGGCACTCACCAAAGTTGTGAAAGTTGTCCTCCTTGGTATGAAACTACAACCGGTCCTGGTTGCAACAATATTTCAGCTTAGCTGAACGGCAGAATCCTCTGAGGCTGCGATGTGTGCTCCAGTCCCATATCAGATTACAGCCTCTTTTTCACCGGTATGAGGCTTTGATTCGAGACTCCCTCTCAATCTCAAATCCCTTCTTCTGAGTTTTCTTTTTTAAAGCGACAAAAAACTCAGGTACAGGCCTGCTCTCCCAAAAACGCAAATACCAAGGAAAAAATGTCCTATTTTGATTGAGGTAATCAAAAAATCCCTAGACCATATTCCTCAATATGAGAAATACCGTCTGGGCGCGACATGCTAGGTTCTTTTTCTCGGGCCAGGTCTTATGAACCCTCCAAAAGGAACCTAACACGCCCAAGGATAGCTTAGCTATTACCTTTGGAGGCAAATAATGAGCAGGATGGCTTCTGCTGCAGTGTTAGAAACAAAAAAAGGTTTAATAAAAGGTAAAATAACAAACAGAAAATTTCGAGCCAGGTACACAGGTCTGTCCCCGGTATAAACACCTCACAAAAGCCTCTTAGTTCTTTTGTTCTCTTCTTTTCTATTTGATGGCCCAGGCGGGACTTTTTGACTTCTATCCAATTAGATGTCCCCGAGTTTTTGGTGAAGTCTCTCGGGTCCTATGAGGTGGCTTTTCACCTAATTGTTGAGAAAAGCTTCTGGTCTTCTTTCCTTTTTTGGTGAACAAAGGCTAGCTTTGCCACTCTGTCATAAGGGGGCACTCTCCTACACTCCTACAGCTGTCGCTGAGTATTAAATCTGGTTTTTGCTATCTCTTGCTGGGGATTTTTTCAGTGCTCTCAAGCCCTCATTTGTTGCAGGTTGAAGGAGCCCTGGCCCAGGCTCTGGCCCTGGGGGACACGGGGACACTGCCGGGGGGTCCCTGTCCCCCTGTCCCACCCCCCAGGGCCCCGGCCCCCCTTCCCCGTGTCAGGCTCTGGGGTCGATCTCGTGGAACATCCTCTGGGGGAGGCTGCGGCGCCGGCCACCTCCCGGCCACTCCTCTGGGGTTTCTGGTTCTCAACTGGGATAAGGGAAGGCTTTTGGGTCCCCTCAGAGCTCCTCTTTCTCCTGTCCTCCCGGTCCTGCTGCTGCCTGCATTCTGCCCTGTCTCTGATCTTTGCCGGCTTGTGTGCATTCTTTGCTTGCTTTTCACTTTCCATTGTTACAAATTTTAACACCGTCCTGCATATTGGACGCAGCTTTAAGTTGGACTTCTTATTCTTTTCCATATTATATAATTTCAGTCCAACCAAGTCCCAGAATTCTGGATTGAGTTTCTGAGACATATCTGAGTTTGGGGACTCTGTTAAAACCCATTTTACAAGCTTTTTAAGCTGTTTCCTCTCAAACTGAATATCTTGAATTTCCAACTTGTAATTGAAATAAGAATAAAATTCCTGCTCAGCTAAAGACAACAAATTTCCCATGGTGGCACTCACCAAAGTTGTGAAAGTTGTCCTCCTTGGTATGAAACTACAACCGGTCCTGGTTGCAACAATATTTCAGCTTAGCTGAACGGCAGAATCCTCTGAGGCTGCGATGTGTGCTCCAGTCCCATATCAGATTACAGCCTCTTTTTCACCGGTATGAGGCTTTGATTCGAGACTCCCTCTCAATCTCAAATCCCTTCTTCTGAGTTTTCTTTTTTAAAGCGACAAAAAAATTCAGGTGCAGGCCTGCTCTCCCAAAAACGCAAATACCAAGGAAAAAATGTCCTATTTTGATTGAGGTAATCAAAAAATCCCTAGACCGTATTCCTCAATATGAGAAATACCGTCTGGGCGCGACATGCTAGGTTCTTTTTCTCGGGCCAGGTCTTATGAACCCTCCAAAAGGAACCTAACACGCCCAAGGATAGCTTAGCTATTACCTTTGGAGGCAAATAATGAGCAGGATGGCTTCTGCTGCAGTGTTAGAAACAAAAAAAGGTTTAATAAAAGGTAAAATAACAAACAGAAAATTTCGAGCCAGGTACACAGGTCTGTCCCCGGTATAAACACCTCACAAAAGCCTCTTAGTTCTTTTGTTCTCTTCTTTTCTATTTGATGGCCCAGGTGGGACTTTTTGACTTCTATCCAATTAGATGTCCCCGAGTTTTTGGTGAAGTCTCTCGGGTCCTATGAGGTGGCTTTTCACCTAATTGTTGAGAAAAGCTTCTGGTCTTCTTTCCTTTTTTGGTGAACAAAGGCTAGCTTTTTCACTCTGTCATAAGGGGGCACTCTCCTACACTCCTACAGCTGTCGCTGAGTATTAAATCTGGTTTTTGCTATCTCTTGCTGGGGATTTTTTCAGACCCTGTGAGGTCACAAAGCCCCTGTGATGACGCACGGCCCCTTTGTGATGTCACACAGCACCCTTGCAATGTTACAGAGCCAGCTCTGGGATGTCACCCTGAAATGTCATGCAGCTGCACCGTGATATCACAGAAGAATCTGTGATATCACAAAGTCACCATGTGATGTCACTGTCTGTTCTGTGATGTCACAGCCTGCTCTATGATGTTACACAGCCACCAAGTGATGTCACAACCCACTCGCTGATGTCACAGAGACAGCCTCTATGATGGCAGGATCTGCTCTATGGATTCACACCCTACTCTGTGCTGTCACAGCCACCTCTGTGATGTCATAACCCCTCAGTGATGTCACAAACCCCTCTCTGTGATGTCATAATGACACTCCATAATGTCACAGCACACACTTTGACCTCACAGTCTGCTCTATGGTGTCATACAACCATGCCATGATGTCACAGCCTGCTCAGTGATGTCACACAGTCCCCTCTATGATGTCATAGCTGCTCAATGACCTCACACAACAAACTCTCTAATGTCATAGCCCAACCTGTGACCGCACATAACTCACTCTGTGCTGTCACACAGCCCCTTGCTGACATCACAGCTGCTCTGTGCCTCTAGGACACAGCCACAGAGGTGCCGCTGTGACACAGCCCCCTCTGGGACATCCCCCAGCCCCTGCCAGTGCTGAGCCCCTGTCAGCTCTGTCTGTGCCCTGCTGGTGTCCCTGAGCTGCCCTGGCAGTGCCCCAGCCCTGCTGGGCTGTGCACAGGAGCTGCTCCTGGCCAGAGCTGTCTCTCTGCAGCGCTGCCCTTGCCAGGAGCTGCCTCTGGGCCAGGAGCCCGGCCCAGCTCAGCAGCACAGACACAGCACAAGGACTTGAATGACCCTCTGGGGCTTTGGTGCTCTTTGCATCAGACTCAGTCCCTCAGAGTGTGCTCAAAGAACTTCTTAAGAACTCAAAATTAGATTCAAACTCCAAATTTTCTTTAACTTCTAATGGGTCCCAAGGAGGGACACAACTCACTGGAAAGTGTCCCCAGGTTCCAGTTAGAGCAGAATACTGGAGGCAGTGATGACAGCTGGGGACAAGTGAGAGAAAGATGTCTCTGGTGCTGAGCAAACCTGAATGCTTATTTTACAAGCCAGGACAGTAGGGAGGGAGGACAAGGCAAAGACATCTCCTCCCCAGCCTCAGCCTGCAACACTGACACAGGCAGAGAGCGCCAGGGAAGAGATTTGTCATGGTGAACTTGCCATAGGTGGCTTTGGGCTTGTGCTGTCAGAGGATGACAGACTCAGACCTTGCATAGGATGCATCCATTTGGAAGGCTCTTTCTCCCTAACTGGAAAATTTATAAGGACATTCTGTCAGAGCAGATTTCCTTATTCCTGCCAATACAAACCCAGGTAATGTCCATGAATCTCCTTCACATCTCAAAGGCTTCAGCTCAGAAACTGCCCCAAGGAAAGGTTTTCTGCTTCAAACGCAGGAGGAAGGAGTGAAAACATTTCTCATTTCATGCTAAATGCCTTCTTTTTCCCTACTAATTGTAACACTAGAAAGGCTGAAGCACTAAAAGGCATGTGCAGGGTGGTGAGGAATGTTTCCTTTTCCTGCACTTGATTTCCAGGGCCACAAGATACCACTCCAGCTCCTGCCAGTCAATAGTTCACACTGCAGGAATTTTCACTGCACCACTGGAGCACACTCCCAGTGACTGGGCTCTGGAAGAGTTGACTGAGCCCATCAAACAATTGAAACGCATTTAAAGAAATTTTTTAAAGAATGGGTTTTAACCAAGCTTTCCAAATGTCACCTCTGAGTCAAGACTACAATTACAATGGTCATTTTAGGACTGACATGCCCTTTACCCAGCTGCGTGTTCACAGTTCTCCTCTTTGCTTCTGCTGCTGGATCTTGGCCTGGAGAAAATGGAGGACAAAAGAACATTTGAGGAGGTAGAAAGAGAAGGGAGGGAATGGGTGTACCATGAAAGAAGGCAAACCTTCTTAGCATGGGCACTCTGATGAAGGAGGAAATGCAACACAGAAACCCAGCAGGATGCAAAGCTGATTCATTGTCCTTAAGCTATCCATTGCAGGAGTCACAGAGAGCTGGCCAAGCTCTGTGTGAAACAATAGCCAAGTCCAGCAGAGGACCCATCTTGAGGTGCTTTGAAGCACTTCCTCCTCTTCCCCACCACCACCTCTGTGCTCGGGACATTGGTGTTGCCTTTGACATTGTGCTGGATCATCACAGATGGGCAAAATGGTGAATACACAGAGGTTTGCCTAAATACATGGGCCACCTGACTGTGCAAAATAACCACACTTTGGGATGGGAAGAGAGAGGTGAACAGCACACTGCAGCAGCAGACACCTTGGCTTACCTCATCTCCTGGGACTCCTGGAATTCCAGTTGCGGAGAGCTTTGCAGAGATCCTGCAGCACTGCCAAGAGGGGGACTTACTGCCTTGCCTATGGGGGAAATCACAGGTGGTCCCAATGACCCCTTCTTCATATCCCCACCACTGGAATACAGCAAGGAGGTCTGCAAAGAGAAGAACACAGTACATCAAGCATCCAGCCTTGCCCCCATTCATGCCTCAAGACATTTAGATATGAATTTAACTGGCACCTGACAGGAAAAGACAAGGAAAACTGATTGTCCTGCTTGGCCCAGGATGGGGAATGGAATGGGAAGGTGAGGGAATGGTGAGTAGGTGGGGGACAGCCCATGTCACACATTTGCGACCTCTGCTGTTATGCTCAGTTTTCTCCAAGAGTGGCCACATTCCCTGCTGGCATTCACATTTGACATCAGGATGTTCTGAGGTGCCACTGCACCCACTGGCCTTTGGAGGATATGGGAGTGGCTTTAGATCACTATTCTCTCCCTGCCCCTAAGGTACCTAACAGCCAGTGCTGATCTCCAGCCAAGTCCCCACAAAACCATTCTGCAGGAGGTCAAAACCTGCTTTTCTCAAGCCCCTCATTTCTTCTGCTGCTGCCCTTCCCTCCTACAGTTCCACAGCAGCCTTTGAGCCCAGATGCTGTTGAGCTCTCAGGATGCTCGCTGCTCTCCAGCCCCCACACATCCATCATCTCAGCCTCACTGGCATTTAGGAAGTTCAGCAGAGCTCCCTGCCCTGCTGCTCTCTGCAAGGTCTCTGCCTGCCCAAGTTCCTCCAGGGCCCCCATGCTATGGCCAGGAATGAGGGTGGAGGCAGCAGGGGCAGATGCATACACTTCCTTCTTATCCTATTATTTCTGGCCCAGCGAAAGAGCCAAATCAGGACCTGTTCACCTTCAGTGAGAGGGACAGTTCCTGTCAGGGAGACACTGGGCCCTTTCTCAGCAAGGCTGAAACCAAGTACCCAAGCCTTTGATTGGACATTTTGTCTACCAAAACTGTTGTTCATCTGCCTACTGCACCCCATGGCAAACCCAAAACAACTGCAGGTCCTGACCCTGCTGCCAAGGCAATTGTATGCCTGGGCTCTGGACTGCTCTCCCCATGGCCACCTCCCATCCCTTCCCTCTGGACAAAGCCATGCCAGAGCACATAGCTGCCCAGAAGATTATGAAGTCTAAAAATAGCAGCAGAGACTGTTATGAATAAAAAGTTATCTATTTTTTTAAAGGTTGCAGAGTTAAAACAAGTTGAACCAGTTGCTGTTAAGTTAGCTTCATTGTCAAGAGTTCTTCTTCAATTACCTGTTAATGGTTGGTGATTAGCCAGTGTCCCCCTGATGCTTGCCAGGGAGTGACACCGGACCCTGCAGATACCAGGAGAAGGGTGTGACATCAGAGCTAGTATGCAGATGAGAATGCATTTCACCTAATTTTGTAACTTTCCAGGAAAATTGGTGATTAGCCATTGTCCCCCTGATGCTTGCCAGGGAGTGACACCGGACCCTGCAGATACCAGGAGAAGGGTGTGACATCAGAGCTAGTATGCAGATGAGAATGCATTTCACCTAATTTTGTAACTTTCCAGGAAAACCCCCTAAAAACAATGAGCCAACATAGAATTAAGAGACCTAAGTGATATCTAAAGATGAGGAACTCAATCCAGTATCTTCCAAGATCCTTTTTACTTCGCACCCTAACCTGAAAAGATCTTAACTAGAGAGAGGACCCGAAATGTTAAACTGAAAAGGCGGAATCACCTAATCTCCCGTGAGGACGGAAGCCCCAGCTCTGCCTGTAGACCAGTGGACAAAGCTGCATCACCCTCCTCCTCCATGCCACCCTGGGAGCGACTGCGGCATGGGCGCAACCTGTTGGTTTCTCCCCACCAGGGCTGATTCTTTTTAATAAAGGCATTAAAAAGGAGAAAGATCTCCTGCCCATTTATTTCAGAGACAACTGTGCAGAGGGCATGGCTGTACAACTCAAAAGCTGAGACAGCCTGGAACTGACTTTGCAGGACTGCCTGTTCAAGCAAACACCTTTTCCATCCAAACCACACACAGGTGATAGAAAACACCACCAAGACATAGACATGATTCACAGATACCCGTAGGGTACTAAATCTAGAAGGACAGCTCATCCAGATTTGTAGCAGTGGGGGTTTGGGGGGTTTTGGAGGTTTTTTAGACTGTTTGGGGCTCCTCTGCAGTGGGCTTTGGGTATGTTTGGTCTCTGACTGTCTGGCTGGGACGGCAGTTTGAAAATGTTTAGTCTATGTTTGCCTCTTGTCTAGCCTGTGACACTTGGAGTAATTTTTATCTGTCTATCCCCAAAACTCCTGCCCCTAGCCTAGAGAATTCTCTGTCAGTTATAGTCTTTTCTCTTTTCTCTGCCACTGCCTTCCCCTTCGAGCTGCCGGCTCCTGCGCACTGCTGGATCCCACACGGCGCCGGCACAACCACCGCAGCCGATGCCCCTCTCTGCTGTGGGAGGGGACATCGCCCCACTCCTGCCCGCTTCACCACTGCTGCCTGCGAGTGCCGCATCATCTGTCTGGCACCAGTGCTGCTGCCACCGCGGGAAAGCCGTGCTGCCAAAGCCATGCGGCGCCACCTGACAGCACCATCCCCACGTGGGAGAGAAACGATGGTGGCACCATCCTCGTGCGGGAGAGAAATAAAAGCAGCTGGGAAAAGCAAGCACAAGGCCCTTCTTTATTTCCTTTGCCACCAATCCTTTAGGCATTGAACCCACATTCTGAGCCAGCTGAACTGTGACCCTGCCCACCGGCAGCAGACACAGGGCATGGCCACTCTTGACGTGGGCCCCGATCATCTCCCTTGACTGGGGCGCAACGTCACTTTGGCGCCCAGCATGAGGCACAGATCCCACAGAAAGGATTGTCTCCAGGGTGCACAGACGCCCCTGCCAAGTGAAGTTTGTGGTCCGTCAAGTACTGCCAGTGATTTCGTGCACTCTCTGGTTACTGCAGCTCCCAGCGGGTGGGAAAGCCAACCCTGTCCGTTCCAGATGAGAGAGGAGCTTTCCCCTTGGATCGAGGACCATCTCCGAGATTTTCGTTTCCAGGAATCTTAGGTTTTGTGAGTATTCTAGTGGCCAGGATGGACACAACTGGGGTACCCTGAAACTGGGTGGGGGTGACTCCTGGGGATTAGGGGAGGCGTAGTGTGCAATGTTCAACCCCCCAGTGCTGGTGATTCTTGGGTGTTTTTCCTTTAGTTTTGGTTTTACCTCGGAGGTGGGTGGAAAAGAACCTAGCAAATAGTCTGAGTGTTCTAGTGGCCGGGACGGACCCAACTAGGGTGCAATGGAGTACAGCAAGATAGTCTGTTAGGGAGAAGGAAGTTTATAACCAAGCTGTGGATTCCTTGATGGGAGGAGGGTTTTCTTTATCTAAGGGAAAAGTTAAGAGATTTGTTAAGTGGATTTTCTTTCATTTTCCAACTACTGCCCTTGATGAAGTAAAACCACTAAGATTTTGGGATAAGATTGGAATGAAACTTGGAGAAGATGCAATGATAGATGGTGAATCAAAAAGTAATTTTTATTCTCTCTTTATAAAATTGAAAACTATCACATTAGTGAAATAAATATAGGGCAGGAGATCTTTCTCCTTTTTTAATGCCTTTGTTAAAGATCAGCTTGAGAAACGACAGGTCGCACCCACGCCATCGCTGCTCCCAGGAGTGACAGGGAGGAGGAGGATGAATGCAGCTCTGTCTGCTGGTATGTAGGCAGAGCTGGGGCTTCCATCCTCACAAGAGCACCAGGAGATTCTGCTTTTTCAGTCTGACATTCAAGGTACTCTTTCTAGCCGACATCCTTTTAGGTTAGGGTGAAAGGTATAAAGGATCTTAGCAGATACTGGGTTCAGTTCCTCACCTTTAGACATCACTTAGATCTCTTAATTCCATGGTGGCACGTTGTTTTAGGGGTTTTTCTTGCAAGATTTGGTGAGGGACTTCCTCATCTGCATACCAGCTCTGCTGTCAACTCCCCCCCCCCCCCCCCCCCCCCCTGTAAGGGACTGTCCCTATCTAAGGAAGGCCCCGCCCTGGTTCCACCAAGAAGGGGAAAAGAAAAGGAGCATCAAGAAAATGACCAACAAAAAAAGTTAGCACATGAGCACGATACTGCCCCATGCAAAGACATGAATAGGACAGAGCACAGAGAAGACAGTTACAAACCAGACTGACAAAATACCACCCCGTCGCCATTGGAGGACCCAGCTGATGTAGCTGTAGCCTCCAACCGAAAGAAGAAAAAATAATTCCTATATTTCTTTTCTTTATTTTTTGGTGAAAGTTATTGTTAAATTTCTCCATGTGTTTTCTTTCTTTTATATTCCAGGTGACATCCATACTGGACAACATGTGGAAACAACTGAACATCTTTACAGAATGGAGTTTCTCTGGATGGCTGTGATCTGTCGTCAAAGACATTTGTTTAGTTGTGTTAATGCTGTGCCTAATTTCTGTTGCTATTAGCGTTTGTAGAAAACTGTTTGTTAAAAGTGTTGCCAACTCCAGCCGGGCCCCCTCAGCAATGGTAGAAAGAATCCAAAGTTTAATTAGATACCATTGCCACTGCCATCATCCCCACAACAATATCATAAAAATTAAACAAAAAAAGTGGGAATTGGAGCAGTGGGGGTTTTGGGGTTTTTGAGACTGTTTGGGGCTTCTTTGCAATGGGCTTTTGGGTATGTTTGGTCTCTGACTGTCTGGTTGGGATGGCAGTTTGAAGATGTTTAGTCTATGTTTGCCTCTTGTCTAGCCTGTGGCACTTGGAGTAATTTCTCTCTGTCAGTCCCCAAAAATCCTGCCCCTGTGAAATACCAAGCTGTGTTTCATGTCAGGTACATAGAGGAAACGTGTGTATTTGTGTTTGTGATATGTGTGGAAATTGACAGTGTTTGTGATATGTGTGGAAATTGACAGTGTTTGTGATATGTGTGGAAATTGACAGTTACAAAGACAAATTCTAATAAATAACTGAGGAAGTAAAGCATGGAAGAAGGCCTTTGATTTTATAGTCCTTGCGATTAAAAGGTGGACCCACATCTGGAATCTGGACCTCACCAGCTGGGAGACTTCTTTCTTCTTTCGGGAGCCAGACCCCCACCATCTGGGGATACTCCTTTCTGGGATACCTCCTGAGAAAAACTAAATCACAATAGTGTATAGATTTGTGATGTAAAACTTGAGAATAGAAATTGCTGATGAGTAAAAACTTGAAATAGAAATTGCTGAGAAAGCCTATGAGTAACCCTATAAATACCTGGAAGCCTCAACTATCAGAATGCAGTTAGAGGGAAAATTTCCCCCACTGTACCCAGCGCTGTATTGCTTATACTTTACCATATTAATTAATAAATTGATTGCTGCTTGAATATTGGCCTAGTCAAGCTTCTCATTTATAACAGAGGCTCCTTGCCCAGGCTCTCTCTAGAACATGCCCAGGCCAATGCTGAGCACAGAAAACCCTTGTGAGCAGCCCCAGGGTGGCTGTGGGCAGGCTGGGGGCAAACAGCATGGCTGGTGCTCTGCAAGGGGAGACGGGAAGGAGCAGCAGAGAAGGGGCTGATACATCCCCACTGCGCTGGACAGCCCAGGGCAGCATCCCAGAATGTCCTCATGGAGCTGCCAACAACATCCCCCCTCTGCAGCCTGGAAGTGAGGAGAAAGAAAAGTCCCTGCCAGGGTAGAATTGTGGTGCTCGAGGTGTGGCAGCGTGAGGCTGGGCCATGGCCTGGCCCTGTGTGCCAGGAGCCGGCAGCGCTGGGTGCAGGGAGCCCAGGGAGGGCACAGAAACGCTGGCTGAGAAATGCTGGGGCACAGCGAGATGGGCGAGTGCAGCCGGCCAGGGCACAGGAGCAGCACGCACAGGGGGCACAGCCTGCAGAACAGATGGCCAAGGGCTGGGCAGGGCTGGCAGGGCCACAGGCACCCAGGCTTTTGTCCCCTGGGCTCAAGCAGCGCCTCGGCAGCCCCCACACAAGGAACTTTCCTTTGAGGGGCTGCACTTTGGTTCTCCCTTGCCCCTCCCGGAGGAGGCAGGTAGGGGTTGCAGTTTTATGGCTTTTGTCCTTCCGGCCCCTCACATCCCACTGCCCCACAAACAGCCCCAAGCCACTCATGAGGGACAGGCCCTGCTGGCCCAGGCCTGGGCTCAGGGCTTGGCCTTTCTGCTTACCCCAGCCAGCCCAGGCCTTGCACAGCACTCCAGTTCCCTGTTGCTGTGCCCCAAGCTTGCTTGGCCGGTGTTGGTAACAGACTTGGGGCACCTCGATCCCCTTGGGCAGCACATGGGAGAAAACAACAAACTTCTCAGGAGGGTGGGGAACAAACTTTAAGTTGCAAACTTCAGAGGATGAGGTACTGGGAAATTTTAAAGCAACATGGAATTACAGTAAATCACTTCACAAAGCACTGACTGCGCAAATTCTAACCCAGCCAGCTTGAAGTGACCCAGATTTCAAGAAGAGGAAGTCAGGAGAAGAGAGAGAGGCATAGAGAGATCCACAGTCAGCCTCGGATCCAGCGCCATCTCAGCTGCTGTCAGCTCTGGGGCCATGGCACATGTCAGTGTCACACCCGTGTCACAGCCTGAACTGCTCTGGTCCCTCTCCCAGGTGTGGTTTTCAGCTTGCCAAGGGCTTAGCAGCCACTTTGGGGCTGCACCAGAGCCTGCAGTGGCTGGGGTGGGGCAGTGACCACCCCACCTACGCAGAACTTGCCCTGGCCCCAAGCAGACACTGGAGATGTCTGGCGCCGTTCATCATTTCTCTGCTCTCCAGCAGTGAGGCAACAGACTGACTACAGCTCTGAGCTCGTGCCCAAAGCAACCACCCCTGGTAATGGGGCTCCATGGAGCTGCTCTCAAGAAACTTCCCAAGAGCTAGGGAGTGCCCCAAAACTGCTTCAGAAATGTGAGATACCCCAAAATCTCTTCAGGAAAGTGCACTATTCAAAAACTCACTCAGTAACAGGCATCCACTCCCTTCCTCATTCCCAAACTTTGGCTGTCTTATTCCAGACCCCACCCCACCTCCCCAGACCCAACCCATCCCATCCCTGCTGGACATCAAGACCCACTTCCCAAGCCGAATTTCCCCCATTTCACACCTCCCTAACCCTATCCCACTCATCCTGCCCCACTCAATGCCCGTCTCACCCCTGATTTGTAACACACTTTGCCTAATCCCCTTCCAACCCCATTCCACCCTGAGTGGCTGTGGAGTCGAGGAATTTTGGAGTGGGATTGAGTAGTTTTCAGTAGCATTGAGTGGTTTTGAGGTGACAGATCAAACCCTCTTGTCTCTTGGAGTGCCAAGAATGGGAGACAACTACACCAAATATCCCCAAAACCCCCAAATCCTCACAAGTATTTGCCTGAATCACAGATTCCTCTGAAACATTAGCAAAAAGTGAGGCTTTTGATGCCACAGATGAATTTGTTGATTTTTACTTCCGTTTTGTCTGTTTTAATGGGATGAAGATGAATCAAATGAAAATTAGGGCCAAACCAAAAGAATAACCAGCCAGGTGTCTTCCCAAATCACATCACAGGGAATGTGGGTCACCAGGGCACCAATGTGGGTCCCCACATGGGGGATGAAGCTGGGGCAGTGCACGAAGCTCGTCCTGCACTTGGGGCACTCGTAGGGCTTCCCTTACCAATGCCTCCGCTGGAGTTTAGTGAAGTTGGAACAGTCTAAGAAGCTCTTCCCACACTCAGGACACTTGTAGGGCCTCTCCTCAGTGTGGATTCCTTGGTGGGTGATGAGGGCACAGCTGCAGCTGAAGCCCTTCCCACATTCCCCACACTCATAGGACCATTCCCCAGTATGGATCATCTGGTGGTGGATCAGGGTGCTGCTCTTGCTGAAGCTCTTCCCACACTCCAAGCACTTGTAGGGCTTCTCCCCATCATGAAGCTGCTCATGGGCCACCAGCTCCAAGCTCTTCCTGAAGCTCTGTCCACCTTCCTGGCACAGGGTGGATCTTTCCTCCTCAGAGCACCATGGACGGGGTTTGCAGCCTCTCATTGTGCAGGATCTCCAGGGCTTTTCCACCCCGTTGGATTCCTGTGCTGTGAAGTTGCTCAAAACTGCCTCTTCCACGAGGCTCTGCCACGGGGATTTGTCCTCCCTAGTTTCCATCCTCAGCTCCTTGTCTGGGGGAGGAAGGACAAGGAGAAGATGGGATTTGCCTCCGTGCCACAGGGAAGGGGAAGGACGGCATTGGCAGCGTGGCTGTGTTGCAGCCGAGGGCCATGATGGGCTGGGAGATGGAGCAGGAGAGAGGGGGGAAAAAGGGCACTGACTTCCTCCTCACCTGCCTGGGTATCCTGAGGCATCTTCTTCCTTGCAGCCTCCTCCTCCATCCAGCCAAGGTCTGGGAATGGGAAATATGGATTTGGGGATAAACAAGGTGTGAACGCCTTGGGCTGGGCATTCCTCCTGCCCAAGTTCATCTCCAGAAGTCACCTGATGTCCATGAAAGCCTCCAAAACTCAAAAGTGATTCAAAAATCCTCCAGGAGTGTCCCATTTCCATTCTCATCCCTCTGGGGTTCTGGTGGCCCACTGTCTCAAGGCTGCTGGGGATCCCCTGGGTCATGGGCATCCCCCCTCTCCAGGGTCCTGATTAGGGATGATGGGGGGTTTTGGGGTACCAGGGTCTCCTCTCCAGCCTCCCCCCCAGTCCAGGCACTTGGGGCTTCCTCCTCCCCCCTGTCCTGGTTTAGGCCAAATTTGGGAGAAAACCTCCAAAGGAATTTCCTCTAGAAAGCAGCTTCAAGAAGCCCCTCCCCATACCAGTTAGGGAAAATATTTCCTTGCAGAAAAGAGGCAAAAAACCATGTTTATTTAACAGGCAAAGCATTCACCAGCACACAAAAAAGGAATGATATTAAACAATAAAACCTCTTGTTGATGCAAAAGAGATGACACACTCAGAAAGTCCCTCTGTAGGCTGTAGCTCAGCTCACTCAGTCTCCTATCAGTCCCTCTGGTGCAGGAAATGCAACGGCCTGGGCTCGGCCTGGTGGGCCACAGGTGCGAGCTACCAGGGATCTCTGAATGTTCAGTCCAGAGCAGGTTTAAACAGCTCCAAAGAAAAACCACCAACCCTCTGGAGTCGATTCGCTGTGGGTTTTCAATTTTTCCGGCTCCATTCTGTCCTCTGGTGGGATATGCCCTGGGGATATGCCTTTGCTTTCTCCACCTCCATTACGGCCTTTGGTGGCGACATGCCCCAGGATTTCCCTTTTTCCGGCTCCATTCTGGTCTGTGTTGGCCATCCATTCCAAGTTTTCCCTTTTGCCGGCTCCATTGCACCTGCCGGTGGCGATCCAGCCTGGGTTTTCTGATTTGCCAGCTCCATTCCAACCTCCAGTGGGGATCTGGTGCAGGTTTTCTCTTTGCCAGCTCCATTCTGCCCTCTGGTGGATATCCAGCCCAGGTCTGCCGGTTTTCTGGCTCCATTCTGGCCTCCAGAGGCGATCCAGCCAGGGTTTTTCCTTTTTCCAGCTCCACTGCACCCTCTGGTGGTGATCCAGCTAGAGTTTTCACATTTTTCCTGCTCCAGTCCGCCTTCCGGTGGTGATCCTGCGTGGGTTTTCTGTTTTGCCAGCTCCATTCCTGTCAAATGTGGGGATCTGGCCTGGCTTTCCCCTTTTGCTGGCTCCATTCAGGCCTCTGTGGTGATCAGAACTGCGTTATCTCTTTATCTGGCTCCATTCTGCCCTCCGGAGATGATCTCCTGTGGGTTTTCCCTTTTGCCAACTGCATTCTGCCCTCCAGAGGCAGTACAGACCATGTTATCCATTTATCCGGCTCCATTCCAGCCTCCGGAGGTGATCTGGTGCAGGACTTCCCTTTTACTGGCTCCATTCAGGACTCCGAAGGTGATTCGCTGCAGGTTTTCCATTTTTCCAGCTCCATTCTGCCCTCTGGCAGCACATCAGTGCGGGTTATCCCTTTTTCCTGTTCCATTTCGCCCTCCAGTGGTGATTCAGTGCGATTTTCCCTTTTTCTGGCTCCATTCTGCCATCCAGTGGCAATACGCCCCGAGTTTGCCCTTTTTCCAGCTCCATTCTGCCCTCCGTTGGCCATCCACCCCAGGTTTTCCCTTTTGCCGTCTCCATTCCGCCCTCCGGAGGGAATCCAGCTTGGGTTTTCCCTTTTGCCAGCTCCATTCCACCCTCTGGAGGTGATTCGCTATGTTTTTTTCCCTTTTGCTGGCTCCATTCTGCCATCCAGTGGCAATATGCCCCAGGTTTTCCCTTTTGCCAACTCCATTCAGACCTCCAGAGGCGATCCGGCCCAGGTTTTCCAATTTGCAGGCTCCATTCAGCACTTTGGTGGCAACATGCCCCGGGATTTCGCTTTTTCCGGCTCCATTCTGCACTCGGTTGGCTGTCCATCCTGGGTATTCCCTTTTGCCAACTCCGTTCTGCTTTCAGGGAACATTCTGGCCGGGATTTTCTGTTTTACAGAATCACAGAATTTCTAGGTTGGAAGGGACCTTTAAGATCATCGAGTCCAACCCATGTTCTAACACCTCAGCTAGCCCATGGCACCAAGTGCCACATCCAGTCTTTTTTTAAACACATCCAGGGATGGTGACTCCACCACCTCCCTGGGCAGATGACTCCAGTATTTGACCACTCTTTCTGTAAAAAACTTCCTCCTTAAGTCTAGCCTGTATCTCCCTTGGTGCAGCTTGAGACTGTGTCCTCTTGTTCTGTCTGTTGTTGCCCGGAGAAAGAGACCAACCCCCAGCTCACCACAGCCACCCTTCAGGAAGTTGAAGAGAGTGATATGCCCTGGGATTTCCATTTTTCCAGCTCCATTATGCCCTCCGCAGGTAATCTGGTGCAGGTTTTCTCCTTTTCTGGCTCCATTCCAGACTCTGGAGATTATTCGGTGCGGGTTTTCCCTTTTGCTGTCTCCCTTCCGCCATCCAGTGGCGATGTGGCCTGGGTTTTCCCTTTTGCTGGTTCCATTCAGGATTCCAGAGGCCATCTGGCCCAGATTTTCCCTTTTGCCAGCCTCATTCTGCCCTCCACTGGGGATCCAACCTGGATTCTCCATTTTGCTGGCTCCATTCTGCCCTCCAGAGGTGATCCGGCCCGGGTTTCCCCCTTTGCCAGCTTCATTCTGCTCTCCAGTGGCAATCCAGCTCAGGTTTTCCTTTTTTGGGCTCCATGCCAGCCTCTAGTCAGCATCTGGTCCGGGTTTTCCCTTTTGCTCTCTCCGTTCCACCCTCAGGTGGTGATCCAGCTTTCCAATTTGTCAACTCCATTCTGCTCTCCTGTGGGGATCTGTCCCAGGTTTTCTGTTTTGACAGCTCCATTCCGCACTCCGAAGGCAATACTTCCAGGGCTATCCCTTTTCCCAGCTCCATTACGCCCTCCGGAGTCGATCCAGTGCAGGTTTTCCCTTTTGCTGGCTCCATTCCAGCCTCTGGAAATGATTCAGTGTGGGTTTTCCAATTTGCCAGCTCCATTCCGCCTTTCGGCTGCAGTTCGGTGCAGGTTATCCCTTTTCCCAGCTCCATTTTGCCCTCGAATGGCAATCCAGTGCAAGTTTTCCCTTTTGCTGGCTCCCTTTTGCCATCTGGTGGCAATACGGCCAAGGTTTTCCCTTTTGCCAGCTCCACTCAGGACTCCAGAGGCAATCCGGCCTGGGTGTTCCCTTTTGCCAGCTCCATTCAGTCCTTTGGTGCTGATATTGCTGATATGCCCCAGGATTTCCCTTTTTCCAGCTCCATTCTACCCTCCGTTGGCCATCCATCCCTGGTTTTCCCTTTTGCCTTCTCCATTCCGGCCTCTGGAGGCAATTCACTGCAGATTTTCCCTTTTTCTGGCTCCATCCCACCCTCTGGTGGCAATTCGGTGAGGGTTTTCCCTTTCGCTGGCTCCATTCCAGCCTCCAGTCACCATGTGGCCAGGCTTTTCTGTTTTGCTGGCTCAATTCTGCACTCCAGTGCAGAAATCCTGCCCCGATTTTCCCATTTTGCTGGCTTCATTCCACCCTCTGGAGGCAATCCAGTGCAGGTTTTCCCTTTTGCTGGCTCCATTACGCCCTTTGATGGTGATATGCCCCAGATTTCCCTTTTTCCGGCTCCATTTCAGCCTCCATTGGCCATCCATCTAGTGCTGATTTTCCCTTTTGCTCACTCCGTTCCATCCACTGGAGGCAATGCGCAGCAGGTTTTCCCTTCTTCCAGCTCCATTCCACCCTCTGGTGGATATGTGGCCTGGGTTTGCCCTTTTGCTGGCTGCATTCCGTCCTACGGTTAGGATACGGCCAGGGTTTTCCTTTTTGCCAAGTCCATTCCACCCTCCAGTAACGATCCAGCCTTGGTTTTCAATTTCCCGGCTCCATTGTGCCTGCATATGGTGATGCAGCTGGGGCTTTCCCTTTTGCTGGCTCCATTCTGCCGTCCGTTCGCAATGTTGCCCAGGTTTTCCCTTTTGCTGGCTCCATTCCGCCCTCTGGTAACGATCCAGCCCCGGTTTTCCTTTTCACCTGCTTCATTTTGCCCTGCGGTGGCATTCCGGCCTGGTTTTTCCCATTTTGCCCACTTCATTCCACCTTCAGTGATCCGGACCAGGTTTTCCTTTTTTGCCGGCTCCATTCCGCTCTTGGGTGGCAATTCTGCCCAGGTTTTCCCTTTTGCCAGCTCCATTCTGCCCTCCTGTGGCAATTCTGCTTGGCTTTTTTGATTTGCCAGCTCCATTCCGCTCTCTGTGGGAATCTGGCCTGGGTTTGCCCTTTTGATGGCTCCATTCCGCTCTCTGTTGGCGATCAGGACCTGGTTATCCCTTTTTCTGGCTCCATTCTGGCCTCTGGAGGTGATCTGGTGCGGATTTTCCCTTTTGCCAATTCCATTCTGGCCTCCGGAGGTGATCCGGTCCGGGTTGTCCCTTTTCCTGGCTCTATTCCACCCTCCAGTGGCGATATGCCTTAGGTTTTCCCTTTTGCTGGATACACTCCACCCTCCAGAGATGATCCGGTACAGGTTTTCCTTTTTTCCTGGCTCCATTCCACCCACCCCGGAGGTGATCTGGTGCAAGTTATCCCTTTTTCCAGCTCCATTACACCCTCCAGCGGGGATTCAGTGTGGGTTTTCCCTTTTGCTGGCTCCATTCTGCCTCCAGTGGCAATCCAGCTTAGGTATCCTCTTTCTCTGGCTCCATTTCACCCTCAGGGAGCATTTTTGCCCAGATTTTGCCTTTTGTAGTTTCCATTCCATAATCAGGGTGGAATCTGGACTGGGTTTTCCCTTTTTGCTGGCTCCATTCCATCCTTCAGTGGGCATCCTGCACGTGTTTTCCAATTTGCTGGACCCATTCCACCCGCCGGTTGTGATCCGGCCCTGGTTTAACTTTTTTATCCTGATCCACTCCGCCCTGCGGTGGCGATGCAGACCGGGTTTGCTGGCTCCATTCCACCTTCCGTTGGCATTCTGGCCTAGTTTTCCCTTGTGACAGCTTCATTCCACCATCCAGTGGTGATCTGGTGCAGGTTTTCCTTTTGCCGGCTCCATTCCGCCCTCCAGTGGTGATTCTGACTGGGTTTTCCCTTTTTGCCGTCTTAATTTTGCCCTCTGGGGTCCATCCTGCCCTGGTTTTCACTTTTTCCAGCTCCATTGCACCCTCCAGTGGGGATCCGGCCCCAGTTTTCCTTTTCACCTGCTCCAATTCACCTACGGTGGTGTTCCTGCCAGGTTTTTCTTATTTTACCCACTCCATTACAGCCTCCAGTGGTGAGCTGGCCCGTTTTTGCCCTTTTGCCAACTAACTTCTGCCTTCTGGTGGCGATGAGGAGAGGGTTTTCCCTTTTGCTGGATCCATTCCGGCCTCTGGAGGGTAACCGTCATGGGTTTGCCCTTTGGCTGGCTCAATTCTGCCCTCTGGTGGCCATCCTACCTTGGTTTTCCATTTAGCCTACTCCATTTATTTTTCATTTGTAAAATGGCCGCCATTTGAGGCCACTCACGTCGCTGACCTTGTTTTGCCGAGTTTGTAATTTATACACTTCGCTGGATTTCTCCAAAACTAAAGCTGCCAGCAACGAGGAGCCTGCAAGAACTTAGAGCCCCAAATGCCACCTTTCGTCTGATACCCAGACCCTGGGCAAATGACTTCTTTTTTCCATGGAAAGTGGCCTCCATTTGCAGCCACTTGCCCCAGCCGAACACGGCCATCCAAGCTAGAAATTTGCAAATTTTGCTGGAATTCTCCAAATCTAAAGCTGTCAGAAACTAGGACCCTGCAAGTCCTCAGAGCTCCAAACACCATGTTGCAGTGTGTTTCCATGGTTTGCCTCAGATTCCCCGCTTTCTGCCTGACGTTTCCCTCCCCATGTGGTGTGTCAATCACCTCTCCTTTCCCCATCCCTGACCTCTCCAAATACTGTCTATCAACCCTGAAATTCCAGGGGAGCTTTGAGTGATAGGCAGGTTCAAAGGATGCTCCCCACCCCCTGGGGGGCCATTGGCCCATCCAGGTGTTCCTCTCACCTGAGATCCCCTCCCCCCGTACCAGGTTGGTGGTCCCTGTTTTCCCACCCCTCCCCCTCACCCATGGGTTAAAAGGGCAAGCATACCATGTGCTTGGGGAGTTCTCATGGAGCTGTTACTGGATTCAGAGGTCATGCAGCTCAGAATAAAAACTCTGGATTAAACCCTCCATGAGGACTGTCTCCTTCTTCACCATCATCTTAAAAGGTTTCTCCAGGATAGGGAAGCCTGAGGAGTGACCCTCTTCTCCCTACAAGCCCCAGCTGTAAGCAATGGAGATCGGGACATGCACGGACTTGTCCCCATGTGCTCAGCAGCAACTCATCGCTAGCCAGAGCACCTGTGATGTGTAGACACCACAGATGCCACTGCTTGGCTCAGCAGCTGGGACCAGACAAGCCAAGGCTTCAGTAATATTGGTAAAAACCAACACACCACCTTTTAAATGATACCCAGACCCTGCGGAAATAATTTCTTTTTTGTTGTGGTCATGGAAAATGGCCTCTGTTTGCGGCCACTCAACAGGGAAGAACGTCGCCTACCAAGCTAGAAATTTCAAAATTTTGCTGGATTTCTCCAAAACTAAAGCTGCCAGAAACTAGAGCCCTGCAGGTCTGTAGATCCTCAATCGCCAGCTTTCATCTCATACCCAGACCCTGGGGAAATTACTTCTCTTTCCCTTGGAAAATGGCAGCTGTTTGCGGCCACTCACCCCAGCTGACCATGGCATGCCAAGCTAGAAATTTGCAAACATTGCTGGATTTCTTCAAAACCAAAGCCACCGGCAATGAGAAGCCTGCAAGTCGTTAGAGCCCCAAAATCCGTCTTTCATCTGATTCCCACACCCTGGGGAAATAACTTCTTTTTATCTTGGAAAAAGGCCTCCGTTTCTGGACTCTTGTCCCAGCCGACTGTGGCCTGACATGATAGAAATTTGCAAACATTGCTAGATTTCTCCAAAACTAAAGCTGCCAGAAACTAGGACCCTTCATGTCCGTAGATCCTCAGTCGCCACCTTTCATCTGATACCCAGACCCTGCGAAAATAACTTCTTTTTCCCACTGAAAATGGCAGCCTTTTGTGGCTACCCACCCCAGCCGACCGTGCCATGCCAAGCTAGAAATAGGCATATTTTGCTGGATTTCTCCAAAACCAAAGCTGCTGGCAATGAGGACCCTGCAAGTCCTTAGAGCCCTAAAAGCCGCCTTTCATCTGATACCCACAACCTGGGTAAATGACTTCTTTTTCTCTTGGAAATAGGCCTCCGTTTGGGGAGACTTGCCCTGGCTGACCGTGGCCTGCCAAGTGAGACATCTGGCAACTTTGATAGATTTCTCCGAAAGTATTGTGAAATAAGGTGAATTCCTCCTCTCGGATGTCCCATCATTGGAGGCCAATCCTTACTGTCATTGTTTTCTTTATGTTAAGCTGTTTCTGTGCCTTATCTTATTACAGGTGGTGTGGAAGACAATGTGAAAAAGAAAATTAGGTTCATAGATTAGATTATACCATTTGAATATTTCTCTTAATAATCTAACCCTTATATTGTCAGTTAGTTTGTAGTCAAAAGTTGGAAAATAATTTTTGAACCTTGGGAGAAGAAGTAGCAAAAACCTTTAATCTTAGCAATTGTTGGGTCGGCAGAGGGCCAGGGGGATCTGAAAGCTGGCCATTGGTGGCCAGCCCAGTTGAGCCTAAATGGTGGGTTAGTACTCTGAGTGAGGTCCATAATGGAACAGGATTTTGGGATGAAGAAGGAAGTCCATGGCAGCTTCATTCTTCTGAAAGAGGCATTTATTGTCTAAATAGAGCACGAAACATATATGTGGGAAAAGCGTTTATGACTGGACTTTTTCTTTGGGTTTGGATTGTTGGACTCCCAGCTGCTGTCGTTATGATTGTTCCAGATATCAAGGCAGAAGGAATCAAACACATGTTAAGCTCACTAATGGTAGCTGGGTAAGGTGTTCCTTCCATAATTACCAGAAGGATTTTGAAGGCTGTAAAGCAGTGGGGAAGGATAAGTTTTTTGACCCCTTATTTTTAAGTTGCCCTCGAGATAATTCCACAAGTAGGACACATGTAGTCCATGACTACCAGTACAAGTGGCAACACCAGAATAGAAGTAGAACCCTTTTTAATAGGTTCTGGTCCAGATCTAACAAAACAGGCCTGGAATGTAACAGCAGGTAGAAACCTCAGATGGGAGCTCGGAGATGTAAATGTGATTCAAACTGTGATTCTTATGGCGGGGCAACCATTGTTGGGGGACCACTAGGCCCAGGAAGCAAGCTGTATTCATCATCACCCATTGATGATGAAAATTGGAAAGGTCCCTTTGCCAATGGGACCTGGGCTTTAAAAGGGCATTACTGGATTTGCAGCTGATATGCTCACCACAGGTTACCCCCGGACTGGTCAGGGATATGTTATGTAGGCTATATTAGACCATTGTTCTTTCTACTACTACAAGTTCAGGGAAATCAGTTAGGAATCAAGGTATACAATGATCTAATTAGAGAAAAGCCGTCAATTGATCTGTCCCTGGTTGGAGGGAGCACCCAAAAATGGGCTGAAGATGAATGGCCACCTGAACATATACAACACTATGGACCAGCCACATGGAATCCTAATGAATTAATATCAGGTGCCAGAGAACCCATTTGTAATTTAAATTGGATAATTAGGTTACAAGACGTCTTTGAAGTAATAATGAACCAGACAGGTGCAGCCCTTGACCTCCTTGCTGACCAATCTACTCAGATGAGAAATGTAATATTACAACATTGGATGGTATTAGACTGTTTATTAGCAAAAGAAAGGAGAGTGTGTGGCAAATTGAATGACTCAAACTGTTGTTTGCAAATAGATGACAATGGAAAGGTGGTGAAAGAATTTACAGAAGGAACATGAAAGTTAGCTCAAGTACTGGTCCAAATATGGAAAGGATGGGAATGGGAAGGGGACATGTTTTTGTGGTTACCTAGTGGACTATAGGTTAAACAACTGGTTTTTTTCCTCATATGTGCTGTAGCAACTCTGATCTTTTTACCATGCATGATCCCTTGCTTAATACAACTTACTCAACATGTGGTCAAATGGATTCAGGTAATAGACATGCCTACTGATCCAGAGATGGCTACAAAAGGAAAGAAATTGATGTCTCTGCAAATAATTGCAAAACCAAAAAAAAAACAAACCAGAAACAGAAAATTAAGTCAATGAAAACTAAAGTTTGTAAAGACAATTATAAAAAAAAATAAAAGAGGAGGGATTGAGAGGAATAGTGGATTTGTCTTTACAAACTAGCTGTGGGTCTGCTGGTAGATAAAACTAGCACTAGGAGATAAAAGAAACAACAGGAAGGATTCCATTGACTGATGAATGGAAAAAGATATTTGCTTTTACAAATAGACTTTAGGTTTGCTGATAAATGAAATTAGACATTGAAAGATGAAAGAAACAATGGGGAAGAAAAACTCCTAAATTCCATAAGAATTAAAAATTAAAAGGGAGGGTTATACATTAGAGGGGAATCTTTGGTATCAGGCTTATTGGGAAGTCTGTACCTCTCAAGTACCTAAGCCAATGGGGAAAGAGAGAAGGGAAACACAGTTGGGAAATTAGGATGAAAAGGCAGAGTTTATTAACCCCTCCTCCAAAAATTTTGAGAGATCCCAGGGGAATACCCCACGGTCTCTCCCTTTATTCAAATAAAGTCACAAAGGATGCCTCTGTCTCCTTTTTGGACAAAAACCTCTGGTGTTTGTGGATTTTCCTAACAAAGGGATGAGTGAAGAAAAACGTAATGGCAAAAGATCTCGGGAGGCTCATAGTACATTTTATTTTATTTACTTTTACAAGAAGCAATTGTATGGTGCTACTGACACTTAAGTCTCCTCAACATTTGGAAAACAAAGCAAAAATTGCAGTGTCATTTATTCAATCCATGATTAAAAATGCATTAAAAGACCCATTGAAGCTTTCTTTACTGGTCCTCCAACACAGATTGCTGCTTCAAAGGGTAACCTGCAGCCTTTGGACTTCACAAAACTAGAGATAAGAACTTTTGCACAGTTTAATGTACTTATAAATGCCAGCTGCCAAGGAGCATAACCATTCAAGGGGCAAAAAATTGTAGGGCTGGGCAGCTTCAGGTGCTGAAACTGTAAGCGGTTGAAGTCATGCCATATTAAAGTGACAGAGCAAATCAGTTGATATGGGACTTTCTCTGGGAATAGAAGCTTGACAGCAATGACACAGTGATCTTTCTAGCTGTAGTACAGAAAGAGAAAAATGACACCTTCTATGGTTAAGATGTTTGACATGAGAAAACAGCAAGGAATGTACCATAAAATACTAAATCACTCTTTTCTAGTAAAGTTATTGCAGCTGTTCTTTGTCTGTGCATTTACTTTTCAGAGAAAATAGCAGGAGGTTTTAATTATTTTTTTCTTTTTTTTGTTTTGTCTGCCTCCCTCTGTCCATCTACAATTAATAATTTTGCCTTTCTTTTCTGACTTCTTTTTCTTTACTGATAGGAAGTTGTATGAGGTCATTCAACATGGTCGTAAACATTCTCATACTGTGGGGATAAGTTTAAGGTACATCTAAAGGGATAGAACAAACCCACAAAAATGGATGTTTGTACGGTCTGCTGTGAAAACATAAGGGCACAAGTCATCTTTGACCTATGTTATGCTATAGTGATTTAACTTTTAGTCTATTAATTAATACTGTAACTGTCTGGCCTTTAGTACATAGCCTTTGAAATCAAGTCCAATATTTTGGCTAATATTGTTTTTTTATTTCTTTCTTTAAGTCCTCATTTTCATGCAGTTTCACAGCCTAAGATGGTATGCCTGAAATGAATCTGAGACAGAGTAAGCTTTTTAATGGAGTAGATGTCATAAACACAGGCCAATTCACTTTTTTACATAACATATAATTAATGTTTGAGTTACTCTTTGCTTAAGATACTTAGCTCATGGTTGCTCAGAATTTTACTGTCATGATTGTCATATAAACTTTTCAAGGAAAGCTCTGAATAGCAAAGTTTATACAAAAATAGTAATTTATCTCTAGTATTTGTGTAAAGCAGGTTAAGGGTTTTGCTGTCATCAGTGTTGCTTAACTTTTTATGTTATATTCTTCCACATTGTGCTTAAGTGTTATTAATCTGCTTCAGCATTGTCATGTGGAATAGAATACTTTTCTTTTTGAAAGCTCATGTAATTTGGCCTCCTTACAGCAAATAATTAATTTATTTTTGAGTGCCCAGCTAGAATATTTTACGCATATTCCAACCTTTTAAAGTAGTAACAAAAGCACTTTAAAAAACTTTACTTTTTTAAGCATACAAAATGCTTGCCTCCTCTGCAGCTGGCAGCTATAAAATGAACGACATGTCTGCCGTGTTGTAATGTACACCATATTTAGTCAAGTCATTCAAAACAAATAAAAATATTCAATTCAATTTAAAAATATTTTCAATTGCTTTGTGAATATAGAAAGCATACACTCGCCTTATGCATTTAATGCAGATTTAATCATCATGAAAGCAAACCAAATTTTCATGGTCAGATAGCACTGTTTTCCATGGTTTTCCACAATTGTTCTTTGCACAGTTTTCTACTTGCATGACTTTTGAGAAATTATAAAGTACTTGTAAGGTACTGTAGTAAGTAGAAAAGGAGGAGAAGTTGTGCCCTATTTCTGAATTCCTTTGTTTTGCTTTTCCTGTTACTTCCTCTTGTTCTTTTTCATGTCACTTTTCAAGATACTGTGTGATTTATATTTATTTTTGCAGTTTACTAAACTATGGGGTTTTGTCTGTATTTCTTATAAATTAAAAAAAAATCCCAAAACATAAATATCCATATTTTAATTATTTGCTAGCTACATATAAAGTCTTCCTGTTGCTATAAAATGCTTTTATTTGATTTGCATTTTTATCACCACTCAAATTAATAGGGAACAGTTCCTATATTCACTGCTTTTGTACTGGATTCAGTTCTGCAATGGTGTACCAGATTCAGTGGGCTAATGTGGAGGCCCTGGGGGGCATCCCCTAAGTTAGGGAGACACAAGAAGCTTCCCTCAAAGCTGTTTGACCCCGTTAGCTCCTTCCTTTGCTCTTATGTCCCTGAGCAACTCCCTCCTTATTCCCTGATAGGCCCTAATCTTGGTACTGCCCCGAGACCAGGCAGACCCCGGGGTTCTCCTGGGGAGAGACAAAGCTGGAATCTGAATGTGTGTGTGCCTTGGACCTGAACATCTCGCTGTGCGGCTGAATTAAACATCTGTGGATATTATGCAAAGGCCCTTTTTGCTTCTTTACCCTGGACTTTATTAGCAGCAATTCAGGCTGCAACAAATAGCGTCCCAAAGGCTAACGGTGCAAAAAACTTCAGCTGAAAGAAAGGATCTGCATATAAGTTGACTAAGACACATGGTACCAGGGTCCCGTAAAGGTTCAAAAGGTTTCTACCCTTCTGGCAGTCTGATTTCACTATACGACTTAATGAGGTATTTGGCTAGCATTTACTTGACAGAAGATAGCAACAAAATGTACATCATCCCCTCTGTTGTTTATCATTATCTAAACAAATTTATTCTTGCTGTGTTGTATAAAATAACCTTGTGGAGCCAAGACTATAAAAATGCAACTTTGTTCTGATTCTTTAAAACCAAATCTATCTGTGGACAGTGTTGCCCTGTGGGATGCTGTGAACTCATAGCTGTATAGAGTCACTAGTTTCAGTGAGCGGTCTGTAGAACTGCATTTTTGGTGGGCTTTAGTTGTGTGTCTGTAACATGAGGAGTTACCCGGGGCCTTGAGCCCTGAGAGTACCATGGACCCAGACACCCATTGTGCAGCTCTTTGACCAGCAGTGGCACACTGTGGCATGATGGATTAGTGGCAGAGTTTCTGTGGTAAAAATGTTTTCTGCCCCTGTGAAGAACGAGACTTCCATTTTCCTGCGCAGAGCCCTTCCAGATGTTACAATGGTACCTTGAATTAATCAAGTGCTATTTCCATAATGGTGAGTGAACTTGGATTATTAAGCTTCTCGTGTTTCACCTGTTTCCTGTTTCAGTAAACAGCAAAACATCCAATGACTGTAATCAGAAGGAGATTAAGCTGCTACTGTATTTCACTTATGCATAATAAAATAGCAGCTCTTACAAATATTCACAATGGTAATTTCAGGTACTGAAACTCTGCTCTGATCAGGGCAATTCTGAAGTAGACTTTAGCTGTTTTCTATGTTTCTTAGTGGGTGAACTGAGGCACTTGTAGTTTTCAAGGCAATGCATTTCACAATGTTATGAATAAGGTGGTAATTTGTGCTGGAAATGTAAGATTATTAATGTAATATAAAATAAAGCTTTAAGATCATGCCAGCAAAGGGGAGAGGGAGATTGCCACACAGGACAACTCGCAGCCGAGGAGGAGGTGCATCATTAGCATACGAAGAAAACCTAGGCTGCACAGGAGATGGCAGGCTGCACAGGAGATGAACGAGAAAACGCCCAGCAATGATGGCCCATGTAGATGTCCACCTCACATGGACAGGACCATCAAGGACATACATCTGAATGAAGGATTCTGGGAACTGGAGACAGATATGCATTAATTCCTGGACAAGGCTTTGTCCAGCACAGGACAGAGAATAGACACTGCATGAATATGAAGGACTCCAGTAGGGGACAAAGGGACTCCACCGTGAGCAAGAAAAAGAGTATAAAAATCTAACTCTGCCAGGCCTCTGTGGTGAACAGGGGGATTCGGTGCAATAGAGGCCAGATCATAGTTCACACACTCCGATCCTGGGGTCGGCGCTACTTTTTGATTGTTGGTGGTCAGGACTGTATATTTGTATATTTCATTTTTATTTTTGATCTAATTGGCTGGATCAATTTTTACCTATAACAACAGTATCCTCAAAAAGGCTGATCAAAGAAAAGGTGAAAAATCTGGCGTGAAGGGGGGAAGAATCCTAGTCCTGGTTTATGGACAGATTCAGCCACATGATCCACAATCCTTAATATAATTAGGTAATTAGGTACCAGTATAGTCTTTCATTCTTGCAGATCCCAAAAAGCTTAAAACATCTAGCAGCTGCTTCCCACAGTCAAAAGCCAGTCCTGGCTTTCACCTTCCTCTTGCAGCCTACAAACTCTGCCAAACGTACCAGTATTTCTCACTTTCCTTCTCAGCTACATGGAAAAGAACATCCTGTCAGTGTCTCCAAGTCCTTAGTGAAACCGAACAGCAGTTCACCTTCAAGCAGCTCAGTGTGCCAGGACAGAAAGCTTTCACTGACCTGCTAACTTGCCTTTTCCTTGCAGCCTTTCATTTTCAGAGCATGCACTGAAGCTATGCACTTTGCTTCTCAGCTGAGTGCATTGTCATATTGCTGTAGTCCCATGCATCCATCTCCTTCTTGCTCAGACAAACTGCTTCTGTCAGAACACGCCAATGCTATGTGCTTTCCTGATCACCGTCCGCATTCTGTGCAGTCCGCATCCTGCTTGCAGTGTGATCTAAACCAAAATGTTTCTGGCTACATATCATGCATATCTGTGAGGAAAATGTTGCTGCCACTTTGCCACTTACTTTTGAAAATGTCCGTTCACTCTGCAATCAAGGGACAGCTTTCTTTGCTTTACATCTTGCAAACTTCACACACAAGCACACACTGGAGCTATCCACTTTCTTTCTTTCTCAGATAAACTCACCCATCCCCCACCTTGACTTCTCTACCAAGAGAAAAGTTCTCTTGGCCTTGTCACATATGGACTTCCCTTCTTATGACACCCATTGTGTTGCCTACCCCTCCTCTACATTGCCTTGCCTTTCCTACCCAACCTTGCATTTCCTTGTCATTTCCTGACCATTCCTGACCCATCCTTGAATGTACATGTCACTTGCCTTGGCAAACCAACAGTTTCCTTGCCTTGCCCTGCTAACCCTCCATAGACTTGCATTCTCTTGCATGCCCATGCCCCACCCTTAACTGCTTTCCTCCAGTGCCTTGCCTTGCCTAGCCCTTCCTGTTTCTGCCTGGCCTACCCATCATGGGGCTTACCTTCCATGTATGCCCAGCCTTGTCTCTAACTTCTGAGCCACCTCTTGCCTAGTACTCAGTTTGCTTTCCCCTCATGGCTCTGGCTTTGCCAGTCTCTCCCTTGACTTGCCTACAATTGCCTACATGTGGTTCACATTGCCTTGCCTACATTGGAAGGCAAGTTAAAGACTGGCAGGCAAGGCAAAGCAAAGCCAGGAGGTTGTAAATGGGGCCAGGCAAAGCAAGGCAGATGTAGGCAAGGCAAGCACAGCAAGTTTAGGCCAGAAAAAAACTAGGCACGGTACTGAAGGCAAGGCAAGGCCAAGTGACTCAGAGGGCCCTTCCTTGGGAAGCAAAGGACATAGTGCAGCAGTTTGGAAAAACAGAAACCAATGCTTCTTCTAGCAGGATCCATCTTTATCGTGCACACACTTCAGTATTTATATGTTTCTACTAGGGAAAGTTTTGGAAAGGCGAAGAAGAAAAGACAAAACAGCCACACCACCAAGGGCACATTACTGCCCTTATCACTCGTTCACTCAAACATGCCACCTCCCAGCATTCCTGATGGTAAAAGAAGACATTCACACATGGTATTTATGGCTGGAGCCAATCCTTTGGTATGCACCATTCCCAGAGAACTGAGAGCCTTTTTCAAAGTTGAGATTAACTAGACCGGCTGCTGCTTCTGCAGACTTCACAGGAAGGTCAGTACTCCCCAAGCAGGCCCCTGCCTCTTCACATTGTACAAGTGCTGCTGGAGCAGATGTTAAGGTATCAAGGGGAGGAATAGTCCAGCAAGACATTCCTGTCCTGGCCCTGTCTGTGTAGGGCAATTGGATGTGTTCAGTACTGGATGTGGTGTGCAACTTTTGCTTGCTAAGTTCCTGAAAGAGAATGGCAGTGCTTTCTCATGGAAAGGAAAGCATGTAGCCCCAGTGTTGGAGGTGCAGATAAGAAGCAGCCTTGTGGAGGTCAAGGGCAGCAGCAACTTTCTGTCCTGGCATGCGGGGATTGGCAGACACAAACGCTGCATATGCCAGCAAAGCAAAGCCAGCTTATTACACCAGTTTTACCAGTATATAAAAGTCAATATGTTCATACAAAATTTTCCACTCGCCCCGCTTTGCCCCAGTCCCTTTTAGACACAGAGTCTTCTTGATTATCTTTGTTAGGCTAATAATGTCATTGTTATTTCATTCGCCAGCCAAGTCCTTGTTACCTTTTCCCTCGTCAGAGCAGTCAGCATCACCAGACATGATTGTCTTCACTTCTGTTCTTGCCTTGAGTTTTTCTGTCCCTCAGCTTTCACTGTACCAGGGCCAGAAGGTTGGCAGCAACACCTGATTCAGTTTCTGAAGCTGTCTGATCTCCCACACTGGCGTACCTGGTTTGGAAGCACTGTCTTAATTTGTACAATTATGGCGTTAGTACCCATCTTTGGAAGGTGGTCTGCTGAAAAATTCAGTTTGGCATGTGGCTTCCGCTTCTCAGAGGTGGTCTTCTTGAAAGTCTGATAGCATACATCTTTTGGACAAGGTAAGCAGCTACGCCGAGTCTTGCGTGCAGCTTATCTAGTGCCCCAGGCAGGTAATGCCCAGTAACAGTGTTCTGGCACCCTTGTGTGAGATCAGTCCTTGGAATTTTTGTATTTTGGAGGAGGGGATATCATTTCCTTTGAGATGGGCTTCTCATTCCTCTCTTTGCCAGAGAAAACAAGTTTGGATGTGCACTTTGCATGGTGAATGTAAAGGATTTTCCCAAAAGGCACTTCTCTTGGGTTAGAGCTGTTGAACAGTCAGTGGCGATACAGATGCCAAATTGTTGAGTGTTTTGTCCTGGTAGGGTTAGTGTGTGAGCAGTCCCTGTTGGCGTTCTGTGAAACTGAAGGCTTAGGATGGTATCTAGAGCTGAGAAAGAAAGTGTCCAGAGCAGGGTGTTTGCTCATTGTTTGATGGATGCAGTTGAAATTGTAGGCAGCAAGAGCTATCTCAGGTGGCACTTTGGTAAGCTCTGTTTTTGCCAGATGTTTTCAAGTTCGTCACCAGACTCTGCGAGAGTGAAAAGCTTTGTTAGCACAAAGGAGTTCACGTTGCCCTTTGAGTGTGGTACAAAAAAGAGTATGCACCTGGGAGGGGAAAATCAGTGAAATCTTTTTGTGCTGGCACAGTAGATTTGAGAGCAGAGACCTTGCCAGCTTGGCTTGGTGCACTTCCTTCTTTTGCAAGTTGACAGCATCATGGTGTGGTTGTTTTCATGAGCGCGGACAGTACCCAAGAAAAGCCAAGCACTCTTCTGGCCAGGCCCCTTCGTATGCAAGCAGCAAAGCTCTGGTTTTGCCAGATGTTTTCAAGTTCGTCACCAGACTCTGCGAGAGTGAAAAGCTTTGTTAGCACAAAGGAGTTCACGTTGCCCTTTGAGTGTGGTACAAAAAAGAGTATGCACCTGGGAGGGGAAAATCAGTGAAATCTTTTTGTGCTGGCACAGTAGATTTGAGAGCAGAGACCTTGCCAGCTTGGCTTGGTGCACTTCCTTCTTTTGCAAGTTGACAGCATCATGGTGTGGTTGTTTTCATGAGCGCGGACAGTACCCAAGAAAAGCCAAGCACTCTTCTGGCCAGGCCCCTTCGTATGCAAGCAGCTGGAGAAAAGGCTCCACTGCGGAGCCTGGCTCTTTGGGACTGTCAGAATGTGATCCTGCATGCAGCGGGGAAGGAAAAGGAATCACTTCATTGTTGGCTGTACTGCATTTTTTAGGCTGCATAAGAAAAGGCCCCTTAATCTAGAACCTTTTCTCTATGATCACCAGCTCAACATATAACTTGCAAAACTGAATGCATCCGCCTCCCTGGAGATGCACTTTCCCTCAAGCTCTGTGTACCATTGTACCCCGTACCCTCTCACTCTCGCAAACCCCTTCAAAACATCTGAAAGCAACTCACAAAGAAAAAGTCCTACAACAAAACACCTGTGCTAGCCTGCAATAATCCATTTGCAATCTGTAAATGTAACAAAACACATTAATGTTTTGCATTTTCTTTCATAAAAATATATATGTATAGCATCAGCGCATTGTCTCAGATTGGCCAGACTCAATGGCTAAAGTGAAGAGTTTCCAGCAGCAGTTTGGAATGAGACATGTGATTGGACAGAAAGCATTTCCTGCTTTTCCCTCTTCCCCGTGAAACCTGATTGATATTCCCAGCACAATCACTCTCACACACCTTCTGTGCCTCCAAGTCCTCAAAGTCCAGGCAGCTATAGCTCATAGAAAAGTAAATGTAATGATAGAAGTCATTCCTAAAGAAGCCATTTCTCGATGCAGCATTGTTATTGTGCACAGTATACTATGACTGCGTACCTTCCCTCTCACAGATATGGACAGTCATATTTTTCACACTCACAGCTCTGTTGCAAATTTCCAAGAGCCACCTTCACCACATAAGCTGTAGAAGACACGTCAAAACAAGAGACGTTCCTAAGGTACCCCTTCCCATGCAGCCTTGAAACAGAAGACAACACACTGTGGCTCTGTACATTCCTTGTCAGATGTGCCATCAACAGTTTTCAATGTGCGAGCTCCACTGCAAACTTTCAGCAGCTGCTGTCATAGAGGAAGGGTCTACACGTAAAAGCCAGTGCAAGGCTGCACCTTCCACTTGTCCTATGTAAGCCACATCAAACTCACAGGTGCACTCTGTCCTTTCCTTCTCTTCTGTGTCTATTGTTAGTTTCTTTTTCTCCAGCCAGGTCTTATAAGCCCTCGAAAGGGAACCTAACACACCCAAGGATAGCTTAGCTATTACCTTTGGAGGCAAATAATAAGCAGGATGGCTTCTGCTGCAGTGTTAGAAACAAAATGGTTTAATAAAAGGCAAAATAACAAACAGAAAAACTCGAGCCAGGTACAGAGGTCTACCCCTGGTATAAACACCTTCACAAAAGCCTCTTAGTTCTTTTGTTCTCCTCTTTTCTACCTGATGGGCCAGGCGGGACTTTTTGGCTTCTATCCAATTAGATTACCCCGAGTTTTTGGTGAAGTCTCTGAGATCCTATGAGGTGGCTTTTCACCTAATCGTTGAGAGAAACTTCTGGGCTTCTTTCCTTTTTTGGGGAACAAAGGCTAGCTTTGCCACTCTGTCATTAGGGGGCACATTCCTACAGTCTATCAGCATTTTTTCTGGAACTCGGTACATCATGCAAGCACAATGGTTTCCAGAGATGGTTGGAAACCAGCTAGCAGCAAATGCTGCTTTAGTTGAACTTCCTCTTTACTACTTCCTTTGTGTATTTGGCTCGCAGGCCTGTAGCAGCAAAGCTTGTCTTACAGCCACTATGCTGGGCATCCCAGCCAGGTGCTCTATGGCTTCATTCTTCACCTCTTTTACCACGTTGTTCTTTTATTCTCCTGGAGGCAAATCATCATCCACTTGTCCCCCAGAATATTGTGCCAGTTGCGATGCGCTCCAGTGCACTTCTTTTGCCGATACACGCCTGGGAAACACTCTTTCCTCTACTCAGCGCTGTGCACAAATATTCTGCCTCTTGTCCCCTAAATCCAAATGGACATCTTCTCCATTATATCTAAACAAACAACTGTGCCAGGACAAAACAACATGACCCTGAAACATGTGGAAAACTTTGAAATATTGTGTATGGTTTGTGGAAGCTCGTATTTGCATCACATTGCAGGGGCAGTACCCTTTCCTTTACAAGCTGCAAAGTGCCGTCAGATCACCGTGCTCTCTGCATGGTCCTCCTCAGCTCGTAGTACCACCCCACACATTACAGCCTCGGAAGGACTAGAGATCCTGGGAGACATCTCGCCAAGACAAATGTGCCAGGACAAAAATCATGCTCTTCATGTCACCCAGATTGCAGTGCTATGTCCTAAGTTTTGGACATAATACGGTTTAATCAGCAAGTGCTTCTCTCCTGGCACAATTTGCTGAGTGAGACCTATGCGGACAGTTCAGACTCTGTGAAACAGAGAGAATGTCATTGTACTTCGAGCTGAGAGGAAACACACTGTGGATGCATGCAGCATGGATGCTGAAAAGTGGAAAAGCTTGAGTGCTGTCACTGACCTTCATTTATAGCTGGATTACAAAAGGCGAAAATGCCATAGAACATCAGGCTTCTGTGCGTAGAGTATCGAATTGCAAAAGTCTTACAACAGCTCATTCACAATAAGACTCAGCTGAGAATGCTCTTGCTGCTTGACAAAGGAATGCACAGCCACTGGACATCATCACAAAACATGGAGCTAAAGCGCTTTCTTACACCTCCAGTGCTGAAGTGTCTATGCAGTTATAGGCCACCCAGAAACACAAGTCAAAGCAACAAATGTTGTTCAAGTATTCCTTCCCCAAGCAGACTTAAATTGCGCTCAAGACACTGCTGCTCTGTAACTTCCTCCTCAGAGAGATGTGCTGTCACATTTTTCACCTATGCTTTGGTACCAAATTTCACCAGCTGCTTTCATAGATGAAGGATCTAGAAGTAAAAGCCAGAGCAGGGGCTGCATTTTCCCCTTGCCTCACATAAGCCACATTAAACACACTGGTACATTTTGTGCTTCCCTTATGCGATGCATCTACCAGCGCGTTGCAAGAGAATTCTCAGCTGACTGTGAACGAGGTGTTCAAGCAAAAGCTGCTGGGCGTTTGCAATTTAGTACACTGTGTGAACAAGCCCAGTGGTCTGCCGTTTCATTCTTCCCTATATGAGGACATATGAGGACTGCTTATGAATATTAATGTGGCTGATACAACCTAGAGTGTATCAGAGGCAGAGAGGCCATTTTGTGAGCTGAGCCTCTGGGGAGCAGAGAGAGTCTCACTATGCTCCCAGGACTGTCCTCCCCTTTGCTTTGTAATTTTAATAGGTTCTAATTAAATTTTATTTACTCATTCCCACCCGGGATAATTTATAACAAATGTGAAAAACAGAGCTCACTCTTTGAGATATTTAAAAGTTTAATAAGGAATAAGAAAGGACAAATATCCAGTGCTGGGGTGATTTTGGCAGTTGGCCAAAAACACACTGTTAGCTTAAACAATGTTCTCTATATTGTGTTACATTATAGGGGGTACATGCATGTTCATGAGATTTTATATATTATTCAAACATTTCTGGGAGTTTAGATGTTCCAGGAATTCTTTTGCTTTTTTTTAACACATGACTTGTCTTCATGCCATTCTGTAGATTAAATCAATATATTTTATTTTTTCTATTATTCCATCCTGTTGTTTTTACACTCCCTGATGAGTGTTATCCTTCAGATAAGATAGTCCACAAATGCAGGCAGAGAACCACCTAATTATCTTACACCATTCTCTGAGTTACTTTCATGAAAAAAAACCATTTTAACATCACATACTCTTTATTTTAATATTATGCTACAACCTAAAATATCATATATTTATCACACTAGTATTTATATAAGCTTGTAGTGGTTTTGGTTTGTTAATTTCTTTTTTTTTTTTTTAATTTTGAGATTTCTCATTCCATGTGCTGATGAGTGTGGTGGGTTTCAGTGCTGGTTAATCACCAGTATACTCATCTCTTGCTGTGAGGTAGGATTAGGAGAAAGGTAAAGCAGGTTCAAAACTTTAGAAGGGTATAAAGAAAACTTTATTAATAATAACTAAATGGGAAAAAGTAGTAAGAATCAAAACAAACCCTTCAGACTACTTCCCATCCCTCCACAACCTTTTCCACTGACAATGTAAAGAAACCAAACCTAAAATTTCTAGTCAGATTACTACCTCTAAAATAGTTTTTCTCTCTCTTTAGAGAGAGAAGTCTCTCTTGTTAAGGTTATGGAGACTTCTCCACAAGAGGAAAAACCAGTTCTTGTGTGGTTCTCAATTTCATTATGAATAACAGCTGGTTATGAATAACCCTGCTATCATGAAGTCTTTCCTATTTCTACAAGCCTTCCCACAGCTAGTTGATGGACTATATTGATTTACGGGGGTATTGTTTGCAAGATGAGTTGTTCAAAGGTAAAAGTTCTCATTATTTATTTCTAAAATTATCTTCATCTCTGGGAACAGAGATCTTCTTCTCCTGGGGGTACTGGACCACTTTTCTCTCCTTCACTGTTCAAACTTTTTATGGGATCAGAGTTACTTTCACATCTGTTTATTTTAATATGGAGGTTTTTGTTTGATATCAATTTGAATCCTTCATCTCCCTATAGTTTCACGTATTATAGAGGAAAAGAGTTTTTTCTCCATAGTTTACAAGAGGATTTTAGCCGAAAAACTAAGGTATCTCTTCCTTCTCTCCCATCTGGGACTTCTTTCTCACTGACCATGTTTCCATGTTGTTCTTTTACATGCTTGTATTTTGTTCCTTTCTCTCACTCGAGGAAGGACTGAAGTACTGAAAGAGTTAACATGTTGTTTGGGTATTTCAAATGTCAGATTGGTTTCATGGTTGGTCCTTGGTTTTCTCTGCGTTTAATTCTAGCCCCAGGGCCACTCTGCACGGCCTGTAGGGCTGCTTCTGGTCTCCGCCGCGCTGGAGGGAGAGGATCTGGTGGCACGATCTCAACAGCTGTGGCCAGCCCTGCTCTGGCCGGCTTTCCGCAGCCGGAGCCGCAGCCTCCCCGCCGCTGCTGGGAAGCCCGGTAACTGCCGGGGCCCGGCCAGCCTGATCGGGGCTGAAGGTGGGCCAGCAGGCGGCCCGCAGCAGGGCCTGCCGGCCGGGCCCAAAACACGGCCCGTTGGGCTTCCCGGGCCCGGTCGGGACTGGACCCGCCTGGGCGGCGGCGTGTTACCTTCTTTCTGGCCGGGAAAGAGGGAGGAAGTTCCCGGATTTTGTTTCATCTTTAACACGTGTTTTTCACAGTGGCGTGTGTTATGAATAGAAAGTTGTATTTTTTTTTTTTCTTCTTAATAAAGGCATTAAAAAGGAGAAAGATCTCCTGCCCATTTATTTCAGCGTGTCCAGTTTCTCAGTGGTTCAATAGACTGTTAGTTACAAAAAAAAAAACCTCTTGTCTCACTTCTTTAAATTCCTCCCATGACAAACTATGACAAAGTTATACATTGCACATATTAACAGATTATACTATAATAAAAAAAAACTTTAAAGGAAATATAAATTGTACCATATAAAAATCTTAGTGATTAATAAAATACGCAAAAGCTAATACAAAAAATGTGAAAGCTAATACTATATTGTCATTTGTAACATATAAAAAAGAAGGGTGCATATTAGAGTGGGACATCGAGTAGGCAATTTGGGGAGTCTGTACTTTCTGGTTACATCAGTCAGTGGGC
Organism: Passer montanus; assembly: GCF_014805655.1. Classification (NCBI taxonomy): domain Eukaryota; kingdom Metazoa; phylum Chordata; class Aves; order Passeriformes; family Passeridae; genus Passer; species Passer montanus. The sequence continues at coordinate 56,760 of NW_024359056.1, forward strand.
AAAAGAGGGTGATGTTGCTGGAACTTAGGATAAAAAGGGTAGCAGAGGATTTTGGAGTGGGTTTCCTGCATTCTGAGGAGGGCAAGAGGAACTGCAGGCCATGATCCATGAGGAGGGCCATGGGAACTCCTCACTGCTCTTCTGAGTGGGCAAAGAAGGACTTTGATATTGTCCCAGGGTGTTGACCCAGGGTGTTGTTCCACCTTATGCAGAAACAGCAGCTGTGGGATGTTGCTGGCCACTGCAACCCAGACAGCCTTTCGCTATGGAAAACAAGAAAATACCAGGTTATGCTGTATTTCTGCTGGGTCTCAGCCTTCCAGCATCCCTAGCGTGTGTCACAGCTGTCCCCAGCTCCACAGGGGTCAGTGCTGATTCTTTTCCCCACATCCCTGAGAGGACAGCTACAGCAATGCTCCTGCCTGTACATGTTGGGGTGATGCTGGGCATCGTGAACACGAACTCCATCCCACCCCAGAAATCCATCTGGGTTGGGCTCACACCACTGACAACAGCCATGCCCTCAGTGATGAGGATATTCACTCTCGGGGCTCTCTCCAGAGAGCAGAACCTACTTCCCTGAGGCCCCTCTTGTCCTGCTGTGTCACAGGCTCCGTGTGACATCACAGTCCCACTGCTATTCCAGATCAGACTTTTGAAAAATGATGCTGAGGGCCCTTTAAATAGGCTTTCAGCTTTAAAATCATAAGCCTTGGAGCTTATGAGTGTGGTTTTGTAGTCCCAGAGAGTGGGTTTGGACCTCAGATCAATTCTTTGGTCTGCCAAATGTGGGCTTTGGGAATTTAAAAGTAATGCTCTTCTCCCTAGTTTTGAGGCTTGTATTATAAATAAGGTTTTGGGCTTGGAAAGCTCAGTGTTGAGTCTGAGAAATAATCAACAATAATCTTCTGGACCTTGAAACTGTGTTTTGAAACCTCTACATTCTTTTTTTCCCTTTTTGTTTAAAATAGTGTTTCAGTTGAGGGGTTTCATTACCCAAGGATTTCTTTCCTCAGGATCCCATTGTGAGGCACCAGCTCTTAAAGCAAGCAGAACTCAGTGTTGTACTAGAGGTTTGTAAGTCAGGGAAAACAGAGACATTAAAATACAGTGAAAAAGATAAATGGCTTGACTTTAGAGACATTTAATGAATCACTCAGTGCTTAAACCCCAGTGAAGGGTTGGGCTCACACCACTGACAACAGCCATGCCCTCAGTGATGAGGATATTCACTCTCGGGGCTCTCTCCAGAGAGCAGAACCTACCTCCCTGAGGCCCCTCTTATCCTGCTGTGTCACAGGCTCTGTGTGACATCACAGTCCCACCACTATTTCAGATCAGACTTTTGAAAAATTATGCTCAGGTCCCTTTAAATGAGGCTTTAAGCTTTAAAATCATAAGCCTTGGAGCTTAAGAGTGTGGTTTTGTAGTCCCAGAGAGTGGGTTTGGACCTCAAATCAACTCTTTGGTCTGCCAAATGTGGGCTTTGGGGATTTAAAAGTAATGCTCTTCTCCCAGTTTTGAGGCTTGCATTATATAAATGAGGACTTGGGCTTGGAAAGCTCAGTGATAAGTCTGAGAATAATCAATGTTATAAATTAGAAGCTTGACTAGGCCAATATTCAAGCAGCAATTGATTTATTAATTAATATGGTAAAGTATGAGCAATACAGCGCTGGGTACAGTGGGGGAAATTTTCCCTCCAACTGCACACCAATAGTTGAGGCTTACAGGTATTTATAGGGGTACTCATAAGCTTTCTCAGCAGTTTCTATTCCCAATTTTTATGTCACAATTCTATACACTATTGTGATTTAGTTTTTCTCAGGATGTATCCCAGAAAGGAGTATCCCCAGATGGTGGGGGGTCTGGCTTCTGAAAGAAGAAAGAAGTCTTCTAGCTGGTGAGGTCCAGGTTCTAGATGTGGGTCCATCTTTTAATTGCAAGGACTATAAATCTCATAACAGTGATGTCCAGCTTCCCTTGGTCAAAACTATCAATCCTTTCTCAAGCTGCTTTTCACTGTTTTGTTAAGGCGTCAAGATAAGCATGTTTCCTTTTTATATATTCTAAAGGTATCATTTCAAAGATCCTTACTACAAGCAATATTCTAAAATTGTACTTCAAATGGTTATTATTGAAAAGTCTTTAAGGCTTAGCTGCAAGCAGAAAGTTCCTGTCAAACAGCAACATCCTTGAAGCTTTAATTCAAATGTTCCTAAATCAACTTAAGACTTATAAAGGTTAATTGTGAACAAAGGAGAGGTTCAAAGGCCCTCTTCCATGCTTTACTTCCTCAGTTATTTATTAGAATTTGTCTTTATAACTGTCCCATGGTCAATTTCCATACATATCACAAACACAAATACACACATTGCCTCTATGTACCTGACATGAAACACAGCTTTGTATTTCACAATCAACAATTATCTTTGGGACCTTGAAACTGTGTTTTGGCCTCTACATTTTTCCTTTTTTTCCCTTTTTTTAAAAATAGTATTTTAATAGAAGGGTTTTACTACCCAAGGATTTCTTTCTTCAGGATCTCATTGTGAAAAATGCCAATCAATTGTTTTTAAAATTTTTAAAGTTTAATAGCAATAAAATGGTTATAAAAATAATAATAAAATTAGAGTAATAAAAATTTGGACAATTAGAATTAGGACAATACGGGTTGACTTATGGACAAAACAAAGACTTATGGACAGTCTGGGTACCTCTTTCTGGGCAAAATAAGCCTGAAAAAGGACACACATTGACAGAGGGTAAACCCTTAAAATCAATAGTCTGTTGCATACTCATACACCTCATACATGATGCATAAATTCCATTCAAACAAAGGATTCTGTCTGGTCAGTGTCAACTTCTTCCTCCTAATCCTGACAGCGATGAGTGAGGCAAGAAGAAGTTAGTGTCTTCTGATAAGAAAGCAATAAATTCTTTTTTCTCTGGAAGATTTAGGTGTCCTGTGGCTGTCTTGGTGCGAGTACCTCATTCGTCTCTTTAATAGAAGTAACTTACATAGCATAGTTTCTATTTTAACATTATGTTATAACCTAAAACTATATTTAACACACTACTTAGGAAAATAAATACAGCATAACTTTCTAACATAACACATATAATATTCATTTAATATTGAAAAAAAAAGCATATGCAAAAAGCCAATCATAAAATATGCATTTTTTTCACACTGTTGTGAGGCACCAGCTCTTAAAGCAAGCAGAACTCAGTGTTGTGCTGGAGGTTTGTAAGTCAGGGGAAACAGAGACAATAAAATACAGTGAAAAAGATAAATAGCTTGACTTTGGAGACATTCAACAAATCACTCAGTGCTTAAACCCCAGGGGGCAAAGGGGCTGAAGGATGAAGAATTGATGAATGCTGTAGACTTCTCTGAAACAACTGGAATACAAAATACAAAAATATTACTGGATAAAATTGGCTTATAAAGTGAGCAATATTGTGATTTGGAGTGACCTCCAGGCTCCCTAATCTTTAACAGCAAAACCGTTCTGACACCAAGGAAAGCATGATGGATCTTTTATGGCATTCATTTGCCTCTTGAAAGATGTCAGAAGCTACTTGGGAGAATTTATCTAACTCCAGTCTTCAGTGATCAGAGATGCCAATGGGATTAAGGAGGGAATTTGATGCAATCAGAGGTGTTACATTTAGGGAAGATAAACTAGACATCAAACCCAGTGATTTAAAGTCATTAGAGAGAATGAGGGCAACCTTAAATCAGTTTGAGATGGAAGCAAAAGCAAAGGCTTGTTCCAGGGTCAGAACACACAGAGAAGTCTGGGGTAGATAAAGAAAAATCTCCATGGCTGAGGTGACAGCTGAGGACTCTCCTGAACCTCCTCCAGATACACTGTTTGTCCTTGCATGATGCAGCACGATAGAACCGCAGTCCTGTTTGTAAAATATCATTTATCAAAACTTCTTATTGTATATGATTTCAAATGTGCCTCTCAGTGAAGGTTCCCACTCAAAGCCACAAAGTTTTGTCTGTCCAGGTTCTGCCCTCTTTGCCCCTTGTGGATATTCTCAGTTCAGTCAAAGAAAGAACAGAGACAATTTCTCCCAGGCTGAGCCTGGGAATCTTAGAGGAAAAGAATTAAAACAATTATTATCTCTCTTTCTGTAACCATTGTTTATAGTTATGGTTCTCCATAGTGTGCTATTCATAGTATGCCAATAGTGTAAGATGTTTCCACCTTGAGACCAATCCAGTATCACCTTAGTGAGTCACATTATAAAAAATGCACTACTTTCATTAAAGGGAGCCTTCTGATCCACCTGAAGACTGGAGTCTTTCTTTCTGTCCTTGACTCAACAGTGTCAGCCCCTTATTAACCTTCTTATGTCCTCCTCAATTGTACCACCTTCAATTTCCAAAATATGATGTACAAATCTGATGCCTTTCAATAATGTCTGGTTTAATCACAGTACACCTCGACTCCAGAAGAAACAGTGATTCCCTCCAACTACACATCAAACCAAGGGGATTCAAAAAATGCAAGAGAAATTTAAGTGTGCTGGTTTGATTTGGGTTTTTGCAACAAAACCAAATAGTCAAAAGTCTTCAACTGTAATGTCCTTATAGGTAGGGGACACAATACAACCAGTACTCAACCTGTGGTTATTTCCACATTTGAATAACTGCAACTCCAGTATTTCCTGGGCATGGACTTGTCAGCATGAATTGGGGAATAATATTGAATTTTGGGGTATAATATTGATTTGGGAACAGAAATTCCCTGAAGCTGCAAAGCCACACATCATCCAACTCAGGCACCAGAGAGCAGGAAGGGAAAACAAACAGAAGCCAGGAGGACGAATTAATGATGCATCTCATGAAGAGAAGTCAAAATTAATTTGTTGTTTTGGAGAAGGCAGCTTTGAGAACCACAGCAATAGAAACTGAGCAATCAAATTGATGTCTTGCCTGTCAGAGCAAGAGCAATAAATTATTATTTTCCATTATTTAATTTTCCCTTTTAAAGCAAATACTTAATTCTGCTCAGCTTTAGAGGGTGAACCACATAATTTAAAACAACTTAAAAATATCATCTTAATGAGCTGTAACAGATATTTACAGAATGCAACATGGGGTTGTGATTCAGCTTCTTTTAAGTAGCAAGGAGCAACATTTGTTACTAGGAGGTATTTTCTCGAGCAATTAGGCACAGGAGCCTAATTAAAATTAACTCAGTGATCAAATAAGCATAAAAGAATAATATTTGTAGTCTGCAGACACACAGGAACAGCTGGAATGTTGCTTCTTTTACACCTTCCTTGAAGAATGATGGGAGTTTCAGGAGCACATCCCAGAGACTTCATTTCCAAGGTCACCTTTGGAAAGTCTAAATATTTAAAATGGATTGGCTGAATGTTAATTGCTGTTAGAGGTAGAATTTTTCAGAATTAATAATTCTGGGTGATGATCCAGGTCTCATTGTGATGAGCATAGAACTAAAATTGTTATAAAAACTGTGATTACACAGTTAATTAAAGCTACAGGGTGTATATTTTTCAACAGGACACTGACATTTATGACATTTGTGGCAGGTTAATTGTGAGTCAATTAACACAGAGTTAATTACTAAAAGTGTTGTGTTTCCTTTCAGTACAATTCATTTGCATTTGGACAAATTTTCACAAACTATTCCAAAATTACGCCATCAATTATGTGATGTATTGATACAAAAGTCAATAATTCTTTGTTCTTTAGATAGAACTGGAAGAACCCAAATTTTCTGAACCTTCTGCCCCAGCAGAGGAGCAACGCACTGAGAACAGCATCTCAGTGTCTTTTGCACAATAATATCTTTAAAATAAGGTTTTTAAAGCAGCATCAGTAAATTATTTATGGTGATTCAACATAGCTGGCAACTTCTTGAGTGTTTTGTATTTATGAGTTTCTAATGTTGGGGTTTATTACCCCTTATTCCTCCTTCTCAACAAAATAATGACAGCTTTTAGGCTGCCTGCTCACCCGTTCCCTGCCTTTGCATCTGATATCTCCATTGCTAAGTGCCTGGAAATTGTAATTAGTTTTGAAAGAAATATTCTTCATTAATAAAGCCTCGGGACAGTAAAACATTGTCCAACTAGCTCATAGAGTAGAGGGGGCCAAGTGGAATAGGAATTTCCCTTATATTTAGAGCAGAATGCCTTGGTTTGGGGGACTTTTAAAATTGGAATGTGAAGAGGAAAATCATTAAGCAATTCAGCCAATTCATAGCTTTAGGGGAAAGGGAGGAGATATCCCAGTTATGGATCTCTGAGAGTAAGTGCTGTGCAATTTAACAGAAGGTGTAGAGAGTGAGTAACACAGTTATAGCAGGAAAGCAACATCATGGCAAACATCTCTTTCCTAGAAGATTTCTTCCATCCTACAGAGTAAAGAGGTGTTTCAGAAGAAAAACCTGGCTGCTTTTTATTGACTCTTTATATAGCAGAGTGATCTTAAAAAAACGATTAGGTAAAAAACCTGTGTGTTATGAATAAAAAGTTATCTATTTCTTTTAAGGTTGCAGAGTTAAAACAAGTTGAACCAGTTGCTGTAAAGTTAGGTTCATTGTCAAGAGTCCTTCTTCAATAACCTGTTAATGGTTGGTGATCAACCATTGTCCCCCTGATGCTTGCCAGGGAGGGACACTGGGACCTTGTAGGTACCAGGAGAATGGGAGTGGCATCAGAGCTAGGATGCAGATGAGAAATGCATTGCACCAAATGTTGCAGTTTTCCAGGAAAACCCCTAAAAATTACAAGCCAACATAGAACTAAGTGACCTAAGAGGTGTCTAAGGATGGGAGTGTAGTCCAGTGCCTGCTTGGATCCTTTTTGCTTCTCACCCTAACCTCAAAAGATGTTGACTAGAAAGACAACCTGGGATGTTGGCCCGAAAGGGTAGAATCTCCTAATCTCTCGTGAGGATGGAATCCCCAGCTCTGCCTGCAGACCAGCGGACAAAGCTGCATCACTTTCCTCCTCCGTGCCACTCCTGGGACCACTGGCATCATGGGCGCGACCCGTCGATTTCTCCCCACCTGAGCTGATTCTTTTTAATAAAGGCATTAAAAAGGAGAAAGATCTCCTGCCTATTTATTTCACTGTGGGTGTGTGCTGGCAGGAGGGAAATTCCGTGGGTTTCTGTGGCAGAGCTCTGTTGCTGCTCCCCCAAATCTGCCCAGTTTGCAATATTTAATCCCAATTCTACAGTGGTGGGGAATTAAACTGCTCAGACATAGGTCTGGGAATCAGCAGGAAAAGCTGCAAAGCAGGGAGAGCCAGGAGAGGGAGCCCAGCTACCACAGACTGCAGCCATCCTGTTAAATTACACATTTTCTCCTTGTAAAGGTGCCGAATTTTCCACCAAAAAAGGGGACAACAGCCAGAAAGGTGGAGTCTAAGTGTAACAATAAGTTTGTATTACACCCACAGAACTCCTTGGGAGAGATTTCCCTTCCTGTGGGAGTTAATATAAAAGTTTTGGTTTATCAGGGATCTACTTTGGGTTTAGGCATGTCTGTGGGTCAAAAGACAAGAAGATGCTTTAGGTTTGAGTTTGGCACCAGATTTCCTTTGGTCACTTTTAGATTTTCAGTTATCCTGGGACCAGCTGAATGTTTGTGTCCAGGATTTCCTTTTAGGCTTGAGTTTGGGGATTTTTTTTTTTAAGGGTTCAATAGAAAACAATTCTTACCTCTAAAAAATCAGTCATTTCAGTGGTGTTATTCCTGACCCCAGACATCTGCAGTTCAAGTAAGAATCCGATTGATCCTTAACCTTAATCCTTTTAATTTAATTAATTCTCTGCAACTTGTATTTTATGTACTTTATGGAAAAAGGTTTTTTCTAAAAATCTAATTCTTACCATTTGTGAGGTAATATGGGTAAGGAAATCTTGAAGCACTTAAAAGTTCTCCTGAATTTTGACATTATTACAGTGAAAAACATCAGATGTCTGTTTTGTTGCTGTCACTATTGCAGCAACAGCGTCCCCAGGCTTTGATTTATCCCCATCCAGCTCTCAGGAGAGTAATTGGTGGTGCTTTCAGAATAATTAACTGCATCTTCAAGTCAAATCAGATGAGAAGCTCTTCAGCATTACTTCAGACTTGTAACAAACAGAGTTTATGCAGTTAAGAGGAGGAATAGAAAGTCCTGGACTGATGACTGAGCAGATTTGTTCTCCACTGATGCTTCAGAGTAGGCATCTCTGCAGCTTAAGCAGGAGAAATTGAATTTTCAACCCAGGAATCTTTAAATTTCACAATTAGATCTGTCTAAAAGCACTCTTGACCATCTTGTGAGCTGGATGTGAGAGAGAGAGGGGAGAATGAAGAGGGAATTTGGATCAGCAATGGCTGAGGAGAAACCCAAGCTCTGAGCTGGGCAGACAGAAAAGGTTTCCCATCCTCAGCTGCACAGATTCATGAACCCAAAATTAGAACCAGCCCAATTCACACTCACTCAACCACTACCTGCAATATGTTGCTGACAAAAATCCACACCTACCACGTTTTTTAAAGCAGCCCACCAGGACCTGAGGTATTTCACAGAAATAAGATTAGTTTTTCATTTATTTTCTCTCCAGTCACATAGTTCATTTCTTGTAACTCTTCAGCTGATGTGACTGCAATAAACGAGCTTTCCTTCTGTTAATTTAAAGCCAACCAAAACACATCATTCTTTCAGGGGAAGCCTCTATGCATAGGGAGATCAGAATATAATGACTGATTCCATCCCCTGGGAAGTCATTAAAGGAGAACAGGGAGGCTCCCTCCATGAGAGCAGGGATTTGGATGGATTTATCCACTGTAAAGTAAACAAGAAATATCCCATACACAGTCCTCAGGAAAGGATGTTCTCATGGAAGGATTTTTTTCCCCCAGCTGCTTTGAGCATACTCTCCAGTTTCTTGTCTGGCTTCTACCCTGCCACTTGACATTGAAATACTGTGAAATGAAGGGGTGGGGTTTGTGCATTAATGCAGAATATGGTCAGAATTTCTCATAGACTCACTGAATTATGAAGTGGTTGCAGGGGAAAGGGACCTTAATGCCCATCCAGTGCCATGGGCAGGGACACCTCCCACTAGACCAGGGTGCTCCAAGCCTGTTATGATGGTTCCAAAAGTGATCAAGTCTTGGATGCTCCAAACCAACAGTGTAGCCATGATATTTTAGTGAAAAATCCTCTGTTAGGATTTTTCCTGTCCTGAGGAGCTGAGAGCCTCAGGAAAGAAATGTAAACAATAACTATCTGCTGCTGTGGAAGGCCACAGGTGCATCTTTCATTGGTCCATGTGGATTGTTTTCAATCAGTGACCAATCACAGCCACCTGTGCCAAGGCTGTGAGCAGTCACAGGATTTTTGTTATGCATTCTATTCTATTCTACTCTTGTCTTTGCAGCCTTCTGATCTTCTTCTCTCTGTTCTGTTAGTATAGTTTTAATGTAGTATTTTAGTATAATATATAACATAATAAATCAGCCTTCTGATGAAAATGGAGTCAAGCCTCGTGTCCTCACACAAGGGGTCTCAGCTTAAACAAGACAACAGGAATTAGGTGTCCATATGCATTGAAAAATGAGAGCCAGGGTCACTTAAAACTTAATTAAAAATGAAGCGGACTACAGCCAGTAAGTAACCACAGAGCATTTCCTGCATTGAAACATGGTTTCAATCCAAACGTATTTTACCCAATTATTTGATCACAAACCCTCTCACACATTGGCACGTTCAACTCAAGGACTCACAGACAAGCCTGAACTTTGATCAATCCAGAAATCTCAGTTTAGTCCTGTGCTTTTCTAGATCTCAGACAGTCTGATTTTACTTCCAACTGCCATAGAAGTTTCAGTTTCTTAAGCAAAACTGTAAATTATCAGCTGTCAAGAGTTGAATTATTGAGGTAACTCAGTGAAACAAACTTTCTCCAACAATGTGACAGGAAACCATGAGATGTGAGATGTGTTGAAAATCAAGCACTCAAGAACCAGAAATAAAGTTGTATTAGAGCAAAATACAAGTGGCAAACTTGTGCCAAATATATCTGGGAAATTGTTAGTAGCAAAAAAAGGAAAAGTAGTGACTCAAGGTGTCTTGTCAGCCCTCAAAAACTTCCAAAAATAACATCAAAGCATCCAGTTTGCACAATAAATTTGCTGTGCATGTAGCACAGAACACAGGACATCACCAAGACTCCCAAAATGAGTTTCCATTCCATTTCCAATAAATTTCCATCAAATTTAAGTAGCACTTAAAGCCTTGGGCTGACTGGAGGTTGAATTCCAAGACATAAAGAAATTATCCAGGGGAAATTCAACTCAGCAGGGGCCACATAACCACTCTGGGACAGAATGTGCTCTTTCTTTATATAAGCCAGAGCAACATTTTTTGCTCTTGCATCAATTCTGGCAATTTTTGTAGGCCACAGAGATGCGCTGAAGTCACTGGAATTGCACGTTTTTGCAGCAGGACAGATCTACTTTGCTGGGCAGAAGTTGTTTTTCTTCTGGAGAACATTCCCTGTTCAGCTTCTCAAGAATCCTTGTGGGAAAATAAGATCTCAATGAAAACAGCTTGATTTTATTATCATTGTTATTATTTATATTAAAATATGTTTATTTAAAAAGCAGAAAATTTCCCCAAAAAGTCACTGTAATACATTAAGAGAGAAATTCACATAAAAAATGACAGGGATTGTTATGAGCTGTTTAAATTTTATTCCTTCTCCCTTTCCCTTGGCTGGATCTAGAGCAGTGCTTGCATTGCACATGCACTCAAAGAAAAGAGCTCAACTGTAACTCTCAGCTTGTTCATTGATGTAGGTTTGCAACATTGCTCCAGAAATGTGCCTGTGATTTGAAAGCTTCGGATTTATGCTTTCTCTTAGACATTAAAATAACATAGCATTAAAAGCACAGCAAATATTGGGTGACTTATCAAGCTCCCACCCAGTGTATGGTAAAAACCGAATTATGTCCAAAAATTACTTGGAGAATCATCTTCCATTGCACCGCGTACTTGCTTCACAATAACATGGCAAAACAATCAATTTATTTTGCAGTGTATTGCTGGGTGTTTGGGTTTTTAGAAAGAAGAAAAATGTATCTTTCATCTGCCATCTGTGTGCTCTTAAAAAATATTTTTAACCCCATTTACTTGGGGTCATCTTGTCTTTAGACAGGGTTTACCATTTTCACCTTGGTTATCAAACTTTTCTACCATTTACAGATAAATCCTCTCTGGTGCATGCACAGGAATGTCCTCAAAGGAAGGAAAGGATACTGGGGAAGAAAAGAGCCTGGTTATCATTTGACCTCCCGTGACTTGTAGGAATGTTTGGACTCCAGGGATGTGTCTGCTGAAAGCTGCCTGGGTGACCTCAGCCCAGATCTGTGACATTTCTGCTCCTCACACCTCAGTCAGCACAGGGTACATGATAGGGCAGTTCTCTTCCCTCCCTGTACTTGCCGTAGTGAAGTTTTTTTGTAGTGGGAGGGGCTATTGCCATTTGCTCACTAGTGGGACTCCAGTCCTGCCTGGAAGTGCCACCACACACACTCAGTGCAGAGATTGCTTGGGCAGGACAGCGCTGATCTCTCTAAAATGGAGAAATCAATTTTATTTCTTGTCTGCAAAATCCTTACAATTCCAGAATGATTTGGGTAGGAAGGACCTTAAAGCCCATCCAGTCCCACCCCTGCCCCACCTTCCACCACCCCAGGTTGCTTCAAGCCGCATCCAACCTGAACACTTCCAGGGATGGGGCATCTCATCCTGAACTATTCCTGATGTATCCCAAGGATCAAGGCATGTTAAATGAGGCCAAATGTCCCCATTTGTCCCATGTTTTCATTCCCACACTAAAGAAAGCTCAGCCTATTTCCTGGTGAACTTTTTGCTTCTTCTCAGTGTGGCTGAGAATTAAAGTCTCTTCACCCCACCACAAGAATGTGATCTGGTTACAGTATTGGCTCATGTTTACTTTAGCAGGCAAATCACAGCCACTCTCTAATCCTTCAGTGCTTCCACCAATATTTCTCATGTCAGGGGAAAAAATGAATCTACAGCCTTTTGAAATGGGTAAATATAAATATATAGTGCACAACATGTCCTGTTCCAGCTGGGTGAGAGCCCTAAGACTGATTGATAACGCAGCTCCTTTCCTGCTCCAGTTTTGCACTAGGAAAGCTAAATAAAGGTTTGAAGAAGTATTTCTATTTTTAGTACAGGAGTGTGTAGTCACCCCATTCTTTGTTAAAATTCTGCCTGTACCTAAGCTGGCTTTGTCTAGCAAAGTATTTGCATTTCTTTTTGTCTGAGAATTTCAAATGTTTCAAGTCTACTTCACACATGAATATTTGTCAGAACTGCAGCCCAGATGGAGAGATCTGTGGTGATCATCAGGTTGATCAGAAGGAGAGAGTTCTCCTATTGGATTTGAAGATGACAGCTTGGGAAGGTGGGCGTCTTTTCCCTACAAAAATATTGAGCATTAAGAAAAGAACCCAGGTCAAAATCAGAACAAAATGTGATGTGAATAGGGAAATACAGATAAATAGAGAGATATAATACACATCAATCAAACCATATTTATATTTTCAATGTATTTAACTCCATTTACAATACAACTCTAAAAGAAATGCCACTTTGGTATTTGTTTTTCATTTCCTAATAAAATAGTGAGGCGATTTAGACAAGTTTTTCTCTCTGACAAAAGAAATGTAACAGAAGCTGCTGTCATTTTGGCTGACTTTTGTATGTGTAATACATAATTTTTCATTCTCAGAACCTTGTGTTGAGAATTCACAGACAATGCTTTTGTTTTGCAAATACAGAGGAAAGCATTTGCTCTGAACTGATGGGAATTTCTGCCTTTTTTAAAATTTTCTCCCTGTAGTGGGGGTGTCTGCTGGGGAAGAGCAAACTCCAGCATGATTTTGCTACAATGCACACTGACAATGAGAAAACAAAGAACGTTCCAGGACACTCAAGAGTCAGTGCAAGCTATAAAACAAACTGCTTCCAATAAAGTCAGTAGTTGTGCCCAAGAATCCACTTGAAATTTATCCCACTTATTTTAAATATTTCTTTCATAAAGAATTTTTACTTCCAAACGTTATTTTCCTTCTGTTCTTTTTGTCGTTTGGAATGAGCCAAAGACACCTACAGTTCTCAAATGCTTATCTTTCCTCATAGTCATCAAATGACATTAAACCTGGGACCAGAGGAAGAAAGTTGGCAGGAACTGTCAGTAAAAAAAAGAACACCTTTTCCATGTTGCGTTTGCAGAGAGGTTTCTTTATACCTTTATCCATTGGGAGAGAAGTTTATAATAAATGTATTTTTAGGTTAAATTTTAAATTTTATTTGAAATTAAATTTTAAGTTTCATTTAAAATTTAATTTTAAATCACATTTTAGATTTAAATCTATCAGGCAGCCATTGGTGGCCACAGAGGGACAGCACTGTAGTACCCCAGAAAAAGGTAGAAATGTCTCTCTGTATTAAATTTTGTATAAACCATGGCTACAGGAGTGAGGTGGGCTGGAAGAGCTTGTGAAGTTGTGTTGATATTTGTGTGATTGCTGCTGGACCTGGGCCCATGGGAGGCACACTGGTTGTAGTTAGAGAAATTATTAGCTTGGAGATTTTCTCATGGAATGGGTTTCTGTTGGAAAATGTCAGATTCTCAGAACCCAAACTCTTTGTGGGAACAAACATAGCACATCAAAGAGAAAAGGTATTCCTGAGCGAAAGGGGAAACAGAGAAAACAAAGAAAAGAGGGGGAAAATCCTTCAGTATCCCAGAAAGAAGCATGAGTGCTTGTGATGTTTACATGAGATGCTGAAGTCCTGCTCCAGTAATTATTTCAATGGAAAAAGGAATAACTGGGATGATGCTGTGGTGCATTTAGAGTATATAAAAAATTGTATATAGTATATAGCAAAACATACTCTGGATATTTACCAGAAGCCTGTAGTTCTTGATCAAAGTAGAAAAATAAGTTTTCTGTTGGTTGTATTCATGCTTCTGTATCGTGTTCTCCTTGCTGCACATTTATTTTACAATATATTGAATTGCTCTCTTCAGTTCTTTCTCCATAGGTTTAGTCAGGCATGAAGTGCTAATAGTAGTGCTGGTAAGTGCTTTTCAAGCTTAATTAATGGTCAGAAGAAATGTCAAAATTCTTGACAAGATTATTTTAGTGCGAGTAAATATTATTGTCTTGCTCAGAGTAGAGATGAAGCCCTGGGGAAGTTTTCTAGAGGAAAATTATGACATTGCCTATTAATAATAAAGTCATTGCAGATGTTTTAGCAGATAATGTGGTTGTGGAGGTGGAACATGAGACAAATTAGCACTTCGGCAGTGATTTGGAAGACTAAGGAATTTAGATTTCTCAGTAGAAAACCCTCCACTCAGACTTCTAGCTCATCCACTTTTAATGGAAATTGTCTCCCCCATTTATTTAGGAGCAGGGAGAAAAATTCACACATTAGAGAAAAAACATTAGGGAAAAAATTAATGAATGAAAGATGTATTCACCTTCAACTTCCTTCTAACATCCTATACTTTTGATATATGCTTTGGTCAAGTTTAAATTGAATACTACAAAAACCCACTTACCAGTTTTCAAATAACCTCAAGCTGTGAAATTGTTTATTTACTTCTGAGAATTAACTGGAGGTTAAAAATCCAGGCTCACAAAGGGATGTAAAAACTGCATTCATATCCAGGTGTTTAACTCCCAAAATCAGTGAGCTTGCATCTTTAAATACTTAGAATCATGGAATGGTTTTGATTAGAAAGGGGCTTGAGGATCATCTCATTCCATGGTCAGGAATACCTTCTACTATCCCAGGTTGCTCCAAGCCCCATCCAGCCTGGCCTTGGACACTTCCAGGGCTAGAACATCTCATTCTGAACTATTCCTAATGTATCCCAAGGGTCAGGACAGGTAAAACAAGGCCAAATATCCCCATCAGGTCCAAGCTCCATCTAAACCTGGCAAACTCACGGGATTTGCCTTAACTTTCTTAGTATTGATTGATCCTACCTAAAAATGAAGAGCCAGGCTGAGCAGTTACAGAAGGTATTCACAAAATTACTAGAGGTTGTGTAAGGCCCAAACCAAGCCGTTTGGAGGAGGACTCATAGCTCAAAAAAAAAGAAGCCCATCTGGTGGCAGAGCTCCCCAGGGGTTTAAAAATACCAGTGCCTGGCCTGTACACATGGCTCCTCATGCATTCACATGCTGATTAACCATCTGATTTGTCCTCCATTTAACTCTGACAATTGCTTTGCAAAACCCCAGAGTGTGCATTAAGCCCTCATAAAAACAGTTATGGGCCATCATTGTCAATGGCACACTGAATGTGCCAAGCAAAAAATTAACATAACTGGACTGTTATTATCTCCAAGTAAAAAGTATTATTAGCATGACTGGAAGGCCTCCAATTCTCTCCCCCGTCATGCTCAGTTCCCACTGCTAATAGGATCTTACTCATTTTAGACTCCAGGAGCAGGACATGTCACCATGACGAGCACATACGCACCAGGGTAAATGCTGAGAGATGGCTGAGCTGTAGAATTGCCAAATATCAAATCCCCACCATCGCAGCAGGATTTGTTAGGAAGTCTTCATCATTCCTGGGCAGATAGAACAGATTAAATGTGGTATCCAAGATTATCTTGATGAAGTTCTCCTCTTCAATATGCATTTTTGTAAGTATCAGAGCACTATTAGTAAGATTTAATCAATTAATCAACATCCTTTATCCTGGTGGATACCAATGATGATCTGATGATGCATGAAGCACTCAGAAAGTTTTGCAGCTGAAGAATCAGCCTCTAAAAGCCTTTCTTCTTCAAAGACAGTGAGGTCAGAGCAGGGTTTATTACAATCTCCCCACAGAGAGGTCAAAATTAATACTGGGAGTAATTAACACCCTCGCTCGACTTGCAGTCATAAGTGATTAGTTTGTTGTAAAGTCTGGGGCCACACCATATTGCTCATTGCTTTCACTGCCTTGAACTGTCACAAACTGGTAGTAAATATTCCAGATACATATATTAATGGGATAAACATTTGAAGAGGGAGCCTGAGCAAGTTACGTGTAGGAATTCAGAGGGAGAGGATCAATACCACTTTTAAAAAATAGCTTTTTTTATAGTATCACTCTACTTCCCTTTCTCTTCTCTGCTGCCTGTCTCAGCATGTTTGTGTACAATTTGTGCTGGACTGTGAACTGTGCTGAAGCATGAGATGGAATTTTTATTACATAGCACAGCAACAACACAATGAGCAATGCATCAAGGCAAAATTCAGACAGAAAATTATATCAATGATGTCCACACCGCTATCCTGCCTTGGTTTATAGCTCTTTACAGCTCCAAAGAGGGTCCATGATTTTCTTCGTTAGCAGCCTCTAAATTTGATTTCTTACCCCCTTATTTATTGCTTTCCCCCCTGAGAGGATGAAGAATTTTGTCCTGTCACAGGGTCCTCTTCCTTACTTTGTCATGATCCAGAGGTGAAGAAGTCATGGCATCAAATATTCATTGGAACATTCTTTAGGCAAAATATTAATTAATATTGCATTGTTCCTGAAAGTCAGTTAAAATATCAATAAGGACATTTGTAGTTACGTAAAAGGAATGCCAGGAGCATTTTGAAGGTGTTAGTCTTGGATATCTTGGGCTCTCTGATTTTTCCATGATGTAATCCCACAGTATAAAATCAGATGTCAATCATCAGACGACAGAGTTGGCAGCTCCCTGCTGGTGCAGTTACAACACACCGGGAGGGTATCAAACCATTCAATATAATTCAGACATGAGCATGAATATAATTCAAAAGGCAAAATTCTCAACTCTGGCTGTTATTTATAAAGAGCCAAACTGTAGGACTATATTCAAATTATCCCTCAGAGCCTAGGACTCTGTTCTAATTATCCCTCAGAGCCAATGAGATGGGAAATAAATGGGGCTCTATCTGAGCAATGCAGAGCAACAGCATTGTCCATCCCAAATTACTGCTGCAAAAATGGCCCAGACTCTGAATGGTCACAGCCTGAAGCAGGAGCCTGGCAGGGGAGGAAACCTGGATTTGGGGAAAGAGTGGGCAGAGGAAATCCTGGCCATTCCTCTGTCACTGCTACATATCTACAGGACAGTTTCAATCTCATTCTCTCAGGCAGAGATGGGTTGAGGTGAGGCACAGAGGTGAGGTGCTCTGATTTATCCAGGATAAAAAGATCAATGAAACAACAGCATTATATTCATGTTAGGGAGCACAGATCACACTACACACGCTTACTACTCCTAAATAGACTTCCAAGCTGTGGTGGGTTGAGCACTGGCCAAATGCCAGTGCACTCACTGAAATTATTTACTCATTTACTGCTGTGAGATAAGGATTAGGAGAAGGGCAAAAGCAGGCTCAAAACTTTAAAGGGTATAACACAAATTTTATCAGCAGAACTAAAAGGAGAATAATAAGAACTAAATAAACTTTCAGAACACTTCTCCTCCCCCCACCTCCTCTTTCTTTTCCTACTGACAACATAAAGTGACAAAATCTGGAATTTTCAGCTAGTTTACCACCTCTAAAATGATCTCTCTTCAGTTTGCTTAGGGAAAGGAGCCTGTTTTGCCATGCCATGGAGACTTTTTCCACAAGAAACAGTTCTCTCGTGGCTTCAATGTCACAGCAAATCTGCCAACCGGGAGATGGAAATATGATTGCCATGTGAAGGCAATCCCCTCGACTAACAGCTTTTCCCATAATTGTTTTGGGGCTCAGTCTTTATACTAATGGAGTATAAGTTTAAGGATGAGCTGTTCAGAAGAAAGGTTCTCTTCATCTGTCTCTGAGATTATCTTCATTTCTGGGGACAAAGAGTCTTCATCATTCCTATCTCTCTGTGTTCAAGCTTCTCATTGGATCACAGTTATTTCAACATTTGCTTGCTTCAGCACGGGTGCCTTTGTTCATATCTACAGTTTGAACACACCATCCTCCCATGCTTTTCATAAATTACAGGGATATTTTAGTGCATCATAGTCCATCACCATGGCTTTACAAAAGAATTTCAGCCCAAGGCTAAAGCATCTCCTCACTCTTCTCCTATCTAGGATTTGACTTCACTGACCTCAGGGTCTCCAAGTTGTTTTCTTTATGTGTCTTCACCCTTTCCTTTTCTCTTACTTTTGACAGAATTAATGTCTGTGCACTGAAAGAGTTAACATCTCGTCTGGGTTTGCAGATAGTCATGTGATCTCTGCTGGGCAGCAGCCAGTCTGGCTGCATGGCTGTTTTCTGGCCCCTGCCACGTTCAGTTCCAGCCGCAGGGCTGCTCCTCTGTGTGGGGCTGCAGGGCCACCTCTGTTCTTAGCTACATGATTTGTTCGTGGCACCAGGATAGTCTCAGCAGGATGGCTCGGTGGCTCAGGGGGACCTGCTTGGCCCCGGCTGAAGCTCCAGCAGAGCCGGCCCAGCCTGCCGGCTGAGCTGTGGTTGAATCTCAGCCAGTCCGTGCCATGGGCTGACCTGGCCAGGACACAGGGGTCAGGGCCCAGCCCAGCCGTGCCAGGCCATGCGAGCTGTGCAGTGGAGCCGGTCCCAGCCCGGCTAGCCCTGGGCTGCTCAAGCTCCCAGTTACCTGTTCAACGGCCAGAAGCAAGAGAGTTTTTCCCAGATTTTGTTTGTCTTTAAATGTTATTTTACAGAGGCGTGTTCAGCTTTCTTAAGTGGTTTAACAGGGTGTCAATATTGAAAACTAGCCAGCTGATTCGTTCTGGTGGGTCTGGCAGAACTGTTAGCAGCTCATCTAACAAAATCATTTCTGTGGTTGATGGATTTCTCCCTAACTAAAAAACCGAGCCATCTTAAACCACGACACAAGCCTAGAAATTGTTTGTACTATTAAGAAGTCTTGTAATAATTTATGTTTTCCACCTGTGGTTAGTAGTGCCAGTGACTAACCCTTAGCAGCCTGTTGAAAAAAAAAGAAGCCAAAAACTTCCTTACAATAGCCAGAAGTTTTCCCCTCTTTCACCACTTCAATTCCATTACTCAGGTTTGTTTTCTCTTTTACTTTGTTGTTTCTCCAGGCTGCAAGTTAAAGCACTCACAGAATTTCAATCAAAATCCAAGGCAGGAGGGATTTGCAAATTCACTTCTCAAGGCTGCAGGTGCTTCCAGCTAAAGGTCGCCACAAGATGTAACAGAAGTGTTCCCTGATCAGGTGCTAGCACAAAGCTGCCACAGTGCAAAAGTTCCCACCTTCACTGACCATCAAAAGTGAAACTTCATCCTACAGAAATGGATGGAATTTTGCCATGGACTTCTGTGAAGTCATATTCTTTGTCCATGGCACTTTAGTGCTTAATCATGCCATCTTCTGCATAAAGGGCTCCCACAATCCATTAGATCTCTACAGCCTTTTTATTTAATAGAGTAAATGAAGCCATGTATTTATGAGGATTTTGCAGTGGTAATTGCATGGACTGCTCCTCTGGGACTTTGGAGGAGTGTGCCAAAATATCATTATTGTTAATTAATCAGGTCTATTCTGAGCCAACTGCTGCTCCTACAGAAACCAATTGCATACATTTCAATAAACCCAGCTTCATTAGAATCTGGCCTCTTTTCTTTTTTTCCTTCTAAATTCTGTATTTATTTTGTTTCCTTAAGCAAGGTTGCTTTTCCAGCAATTCTGAAGAATCCTGATTTATTTTAGGAAATTTCATGAGATTCCCTCAGTCTGAGGCTCAGCCCAGTAAGAAAAAGGTTTATGTGTCACATTCAAAGGGGTTTCCACAATGCATCAGACACAAAAGGGTTTTGTTCACTCATTTTGAACTTGAGACATGCAGACATTAAAGAGCAGGATATGTCACACACTTAGGCCCTCAGTAAAAGAATCAATAAAGAAAAAAAGAATCCTTTCCAGTTTGCATAGATTTGGAGTAAATACTCATGTTTGGCTCCTTGGAGGTCTCTGAGCTGTGACTGACTTGTTTGGTGAAATGCTCTCAGTGTCACCATCTCAGGATTTTATTTAAGACCTGTGAATTCTACACTGTGCCACATCTTCAGGTACTCAGAGCCTTTGCAGCCTCCAAACTCTGCCAGCATTTCCTCACACCTACTAGAACAGTACAAACAGAAACCCCCAGTTTAGGATACAGTTTTTAAGAGGATCCTAGAAAATGTGTTTTCTGGCATGAAGTGGCACATGGGCAGGCCATGAACAAGATTGTCGGCAATGGAGAGAGATGGGGACACTGACTAGGTGATCCGAATCCAGTTTTATTGCGGGACACAAGTGCTTATAATACTATTTTAGGAAGACTAGTAATGTGTACTACAATGATTAGGTTAAAATCACATACACAAACTTATACATATAACAACATCTCTTGCTTGCAGATTTTAATTGGACTTTCTTTTTCCAGTAAACCTGTCTGATTAAATCTTCTTGCTGTTTAAATCTAATTTTCAAAGTTCTGTTTGCTTTTGCCAAGGCATTTTGTCCATCAAATCTCTTATGCTAATAAGGTCCAAAGTATTCTCTGTCTCATGCACCCCAACACAAGCTCTCACAGCTCTTGATGGAAAATCAGGGTGTTTTCTTTCAAAACCAAGCCTTTGAATTCTCTATGGTCAAAGCAGGAGATTTGAGGACTAAAAGATACCAATAAATGCAAAGGATGTTGATACAAAAGGTTATTTCATGATGATGGAAGAAATGCACTGTGGTTTAGGGAACTGACACTGATTTATTCTTTCTCTCATTTAATTGACATGTATAAGTACCCTAATTGCCCTTGGAGGCAGAGGAGAGATTTCGCACTGTCAGGGCTGAACAAATTGGCTTGATCGTTGTCACTGTAATTGCTCTGTTAATATAAAGATATGAACATTTTCTACTAATGCTAAGTCAACTTAAGACTAGAAGTATGTTACCCTCTAGTGATTCTGTTACCCTCTAGTGACTGAAATCTTTGAGATGCTGTAGAATGTCTTTATTGTAGAAATAAAACCTTGTTCTTCATATTAAGAGGTCCAACATGAAATCCCTGCTACAAAAAATCTGCTGCATAGGACAAGGACATTAGTACACCCATTCAAGGGGTACCAGAACTCTTCCATTATAAGTAAATAAATTGGTGGTCAGGTCCCCTGTATTCATGATTGCTAGATTATGCCCTTTTCTGACCCAGAGATGGGGCAACTGAGAGATATTTTAAAAATCTTTATTCTATTTTCAGCCTCATGTGAAGGGTGAGACAATATAGATATTGTAATTCACACCATCACAATCAGAAGCCAAATATTTCCTTATTACAATACATTATAAGTGTTTCTTGGCCTATCAGCTTTTGCTACACTATGCTGTAAATGCTTTAAAGCAAATAATCTAAAACTACCCCTCGTGGGTCCTACTACAATATATCTTTCATAGTTCTATTTCTCTAAAGTATCTAGTCTTATTTACAAGGCCATCTTTTGAAACTTGTTTCTAGTTCCATTTGTCTCTCAGCAGTGTCTGTCCATTCCATGGCATTTCTAAGTCAGCATTTGTTATCTCAAAGTTTGCATACAGATGCAGACTATATGAGCCTTCCATCAGGTTTTGAGAATTCTCTACAAATCCATTTCCCCCATTTCTCCCTCTCTCTTGAACAGAAAAAACTTCTTTGATGGTCTTGTTCATCGTTTGTCATGCACAGTGAAGTACACAAGGTACTATCACTAACATTGTCACTATAACAATGCATATAAACCTATTTTGTAAAGCTCCTTTAGTCAAGGTGAAAAACTCTATTCTTCAAACAAGTTGTCTAATCATGATCTATCATCTGTTTTAATTTGATTTGTTAAATCTCTCAGTTTTTGAAGTTGTTTGTGGATGGACTCTGAATGGTTAGACAAATTCTTATCTTAAAGTTTGCACACAGATGCATACTATGTGAGCCTTCTGTCAAGCTTTGAGAATTCTCTACATGAATTTCCAAAGGGATTCAAGAGTCTTATTGCTCAAATTACCTGGAAATGAACAGGGAAATCTATCACAGGGGGGAAAAAATATGCCTAGTGAGATGGACATCTGTTATGAATGGATGTGGTGTTTAGATAAGTGTCACCAGGTCCTCTCAGTGACCGTCTGGTCACTGCCTGACCAGCCTGACACGGTTGACTGTGGGGAACACTCCCTTGTGCCCAGGGGTACAGCCAGGGGTACAGCCCAGGAGAGTGGCTAGGGCTGTTAACCCTAAACCAGAGGAGAAGCTGGCTGGCGCTGGTGGAGGAAGAAAGGGTTGACTCTCGGCAGGGATAAGGCCAAGGTTTATTTTGGAATTCAGGGGAGCTCCATACCTCAGGGGAACCTGATGCAGAGAACACAGACTGAGCCCCTGCACCAGGTTATAAAGGGGGGTGGAAACAAGGGAAAGATACATTGAACAACCAATGGGGGAAACAGGGGGTGTGCAAACCGGGGAGATGGACATGAAGGATCACAATTAGGAAGTACCTTAAGGGAGGGCCCTGACCTCTGTCCAATCACTTCGACACCTCTGAGGGAAGATTCTGGAAAGAGGGGAAGGGAGGTCGAGTGATTGACAGGGGTCCAGGGAGGAGACTGGGGAATGTCTGCGGAAATAGGAGTATTGACATGGGGGACGAGGGAAGTAACTTGGGCAAACCATTTTTGGGAGACAAGTAAGGTACATAGGTGAAACCAGTACAAACTGAGAACAAGGACAATAAAACACAATGCAACAGATAAGTCCTGCCTTTTGCCCAGGCCTTTGGCAACAGGCAATATCTTTATTGAGGCAGTCAGCCTGCCAAAACCCACTCTCATTCACAATTTCTTTAATAACGCCTGATTTGGTCTATTATAAACTAAATTATTTATTTAATAGACAGAAAATTAACAGACATAAGACTTACAACAAACTAATACTACAAAGGAAAAAAAAAAAAGAGACACTACTAGCAAGTGTATATAGCGCGAGTTTAAAGGTACCTATTAATGTTACAGCTAGTGAAGAAATAATTTAACTTAGGATTCAATGTATCTTCCCATCCAGTTGTTGGGGCACACACTGAGATCCTTTCCCTCAATCCCCACAGAAGTAACCATGGAATCTGTTTCCAGACTCCAGGGAGAGGTCTCCCACACTTTCAGGGGGGGGGTGTGTGTGTAGAAGGCTTCTGCTTCTGTGATAACTCGTGTGTCCTTCATAGTTTGTAAAACAGTGTCTTTTAGTCAAGAAAATTTCCTTTATCTCTTCCCACATCTGCTCTCCAGACTAAGATATTGATTCTCAGCTGAGGCCTGAGCCCTTTTGGCACAAGAGGTGAGCCCTTGCTGGACCTTTTACCCCAGGTTATCTCTTTATGCATCTGGAGGGGGGAAGGGGGGTAGACGTCCTGCCACAGTATGTTGGTTTAACTTGTTCTTGCTGTGTTTCTGTCAGTCGTCTTCTGACAAAACAGATAAATCCTTCCATCTTTATGTTCTTCCTTTGTTCAGCTGCATAATGTGGAATAGGCTCTTGGAGTACTGGGTGAGCTGCTTGTGGGTCCATGCAGCTCCCTCAGCTCTTCTCAAATGATTCAGTATGGGCTTGGATTTTTAGGAATTGCTCCTACTTTTAATTTCTGTGTTCAGAGCCCATTCTTGAATAAGTCATCCCTGGCCATTGGCTGTTCATAAACTATTAACTGAACTATTTATTACTATTTCTTCCTTTTAAGATTTACTGTTCCTATCCCATACCATGTAGAAATACATTCTGTATTTAACATTCTCTTTTCTTCCTCTTTGCTGTCTTCCTTGGCAAAATGCTTTTCTGCAAAGATATTTGGAAAGCAAACCAAAGCTGCTTCCAGTGCCACGCAACTCACTGGCATTTTGCTCTGCTAGTTGTTCCTAATGGGTTAATATCAATGGATTCATTTTCTTCAGCATTCATGGGGCACACACTACAAACCTTTTAAAAGCAGCACACAGCAAGCTGACACAGTTTGAGACAGAAGTGGTGGGAACACACAGGAAAAATCATGGGGAAAAAAATCATTAAAATCACTAAAACTAATCAGGTAAATAGTGCAGGGGATATATTTGGAACCTGGGTATGAAAAAATAGAAGAGTTATTGGAACGGTTTTGTCAGTAAAATCCACAAATGCCAGAGTTTTCTGTCCAAAAAAGGAGACAGACAAGTCTTTCAACTTCATTCAAAAAAAAGGGAGAGAGTCCACTGGGGCACATGCCCACAGGGTCTTCTCTCTTGGGGTTCTGTGGGGCGCAGCCTCCCTTTTCTCCTAAACTCCTGACTGCATGTTGCCCTCTTCCTTTCCCCACTGGGTGAGGTACTGGGAAGGTGGAACCTTCCCGAACCACCTACCTCATATCCCCTCTTGAACCTACTGTTTTACCCCAAAGCTGAGGATTGTGCAAACCCTTGACTGTTTCAGGAGCCACGCTGTCTGGGCTCTGCAATGAACCCGTTGCCCAAAGTCAGTAGAACCATTAAGACCCATTTCAAAGACGTTAACACCCATACCTTCACCCATCAAATTAGTTTTAAAGACATTAGCACACATCTTTCCTCTCAGTTCCACACCTTGATACAGGAATTTGGCACCTTTTATGAGAAGGTGCTCTTCCAAATCCCTGCTCTGTATCTTTAAAAGTGTTCATCTCTTTGTTGCCACTGAAGTGTCTAAACATAAACCAGACTTTAGGTACCTGGTTGTTCCCCCTGTTCTGTTTTTGCTCCTGCTTGGTATGCACATTCTGCTTCCACCTAATATTTCCTGCCTGTCATCCCTCCCCCTTGGAGAGGAAATGCTTTCCCCACAGTAGAACTCCAGATTTGGTGCATCTACCATAAAATCAGGAAATGGTTTGGGTTGGAGGGAACTCTAAGCCCATCCAGTTCCATCTCCTGAGCAGGGTCAGGTCGCCTTCCTCTATACCAGTGTGCTCTGAGCCTTGTCTAACCTGGCCTTGGACACTTCCAGGGATACAGGGGCAGCCACAGGAATTCTGGGAATTCCATCCTAGCCTCTCACCACCCTCACAGGGAGGAATTTCTTCCCAATATCCCCTCTAATCCTGCCCTCTTGCAGCAAAAAATCATTCCCCCTTGCCCCATCATCACTCCACACCCTTGTCCAAACTCTACCATGAAGCAGATATGAATATTTCAGCCAGAGCTGTTCCCAAAATCACATTTAAATCACAGCCACACAATCAGATGGATCAACACAACTGAAAGATGTCGTGGAAATGGCAACAATTGTGAAATCAAGAACAGGATGCCTTGGTAATGGTTTATATCCATTTTTTTTGTTTTGTTTTGAATCCGGAATGGTCACTGTCTCTCCTGGCCCCAGGACTATCATGATGGGTGAGGGGCAGCCCAGGACCCTGTGTGGGTTGTAGGCCAGGGGCTGCTGCTTCCTTCCCGTGGGTGATGGAGTCAAGAGCCATGCGGCATGGCAGTCTGACAGAAATACTGTTGTCCTGTGGATTTTGCCTGTGGCTTTCTTTTCTTTTACCATTGGCACTGTAACTGGGGTTGCCAGTTTGCTTCCGTGCTGCTCTGCTGCTCGGGAGCCAAGAGCCGGCGTGTGCTGCGCCTGGAGCACTGCCCTCTGCACAGCGGCCTGCCCTGGGAGCAGCCATTGCCCTGGGGAGCCATCCCCTGCCCAGCCCCACTGTTCTGTGCCGCTGCTTCAGAGCTTTTTGCTACACTTTAACACCACACCACATGTCTACCCGAGTCCCAGCGGCTCCTGGCACGGCTCTGGAGTCCTTGCTACGCTTAGTTTGCTGTCATGGGTGTGCCTGCCTCTGCTGTTCCAGCCGCTGCTCTGACGTTCCTGCTACAGCCCATGTCACCATCCAGAGGGGTACCGGGACCAGCTGCCCGGGTGGGTTTGTAAAGGAAACCCCTTCTCCACCTGCCCCTCAGTCTCGCCCACCATTACCCACGTGCAGAGAGGCGGCCGAGCTCGCGCCACAGCGCCCCCCGCAGTCGCGGGGGAATCATGGCAGCCGCCCCGCTCGGCCGGGAGCCGCCAGCGCCCCTGGCGGCTGTGCCCGGAACTGCCCCTGCGGCCGGGAGAGGCTGGTGCTGGGCGCGTGCTCTGCTCGCTGTCAATGCCATCGTTGTTGGGGTTTTGCCTTGTTATGCATATCTGTTTTAGTATAGAACTCTCATTCCTTTTCCCATGTCTTTGCCTGAAAGCCCCTTAATTTCAGAGTTATAGTAATTTTGAGGGAAGCGGGGGTTACATTTTCCATTCCAGGGGAAGGGGGGGGGTCACATTTTCCATTCCCCTTCCTTGGCAGACACCTGTCTTTCAGACAAAGACACAGGGCAATCTGAAAATATATTTGCCACAGAAGGAAAAGAAACGTGCATCTAGGGCCCTCCAGCCTGAGAGGTGCCTTGCACTCCTCACATGGAGATCTTTGGAAATAAATGTCCTCTTATATTTACAAAGCGTTTCTCATCCACAGAACAGAAAGTGCAAGGAAATACTATTAAATTTTATATTGCAATGCCAAGGCATTCTGAGATTATAGTAAATAAAATTCACATTTCAATAATTTATTGGAGAAGGTAATTCTTGAGAACTTTATTGTCAGGCAGTCAGGAGGGCTGATAATTTATCTGTGGTTCTCTTGATGCCAGAACAGCCATGGGAATGGGGATGTCACATGTGCTTTTCCTCGCATTTTATGGTAAATAATGGAGCTCACATTGCAAGCACTTGGATTTGCCTGAGCCATGTCAGGCTCCAGAAAACAGAAAAGGAAAGTCTGACTAGGAAAAAAACAAAGCTTTGCTCCATCAGAAAAAGGAGCATGAAATTGTTAAAAAAAAAAATAAAAAAAATCTACAGATCACAGAAATAGAAATGGTGAAGTTTGCCCATGGTCTCTTGGCTCCAGTGAGTGTCCCAGGATGCCAAAGACTTGTCATCAGAGCCACCAATGGAACGTGGGAAGAGCATGCTGCTCTCCTGCTTCTGCTGCTGCCCAGGCTCCCGCTGTTTGTGTCACTAACTCCTCCTGGGAATTTCTAAGGATCAGAAATGCCTTCGTGCTGCTGACATGGGTTCAGGGAAGTAAAATAAAATACCTGCTAGTGACATAAAAAGTAGATTTTTCTCTCCATGAGAAATTACATGCCAGCATGTTTTCTTTAAAATACAGCTGAACATAATTAAGTACTTCAAAATGAGATGAATAAATCTTTTTGGCTCTCTGTCATTCATGGAATCACAGGACCCAGTGCCTGAAACTGCTGGAACAACTGCTAGAGAGTTTGTGTTCCTTGTTCCCTTCATGCTTTGCTTTTTGTGAGAATGTTTGCACAACCCCTGTCTGAAGTGGACTTTGAAACCAAAGTTTATTTTTTCAGTTTCATCACTGATGTCTTGATTTAGTTCTTATTCTACAACAGCATAATTATCCCAACTCCATTGCAGTCTATGAATTTCCATCAGTGCAGCAGAACTGCAAGTAGGGCTGGGTTTGAAGGATGTCATGGAGCACTTACTGAAGTCAAAGGGAAAAGATTTCAACTTGGGCTTGTTTTGGGTCAGACGGCAAAAAACCGAATTAGGCCTCCCTAGAAGGGGTTGGAGGCCAGAGGAGGAATATGCTGCAGTCTAAGAGCAAAATGGGAAACTGGATCAGAATGGGTGAGTGACCTTTGTTTGGTGGAGTAGGGAGAAAAAAGAATTATCTCATTTTTCTCCCTGTTTGAATATACTCAATCTCTTCCTGCAGCTCCTCCACATTTTCTATACACTGGCAGCATTAAAGAATCATAAAGTGCATTTATATTTACTTAAACCTCTTCCCACTAAAAAGACATCAGTGTGTTGTAAATATCTGTCAAAGAGCTTTTTCCTTGCCCTCTCAAGTGAAGTCCAGCCCATCCTTTCATCTCTCCCAATCCCCACAGCAGAGCCTTGATCCACTGCATTCACATCGCCTCTACTCAGGCACTTCAGGGAAATACAGTGAGGTGGACTTTGAGAGCATTTCATCACCCAGATACATCAATGGGTTGTGTGCTGTGGTGGAGATTTTGAAATGGGGGACACAGAAATAGCTTCTGTAATTGTCTTTTGTGATGCCTTGAAGTTAATTTGCCAAAAGTACATCCCTCCTCAAACACTATTGGAAAGAATTACTGCCTGATCTCCCTCCCCATCTCAAAAGTTTGTTGTTTTTTTTTGGCCAGGATTTGGTTCCATTTTTTTTTCTCTTTGCAACTTGAAGGATTCCTCCACATTGTCCAATTTAAGTCTGCAGATAAATAATTCCATTTTCAACTTCACTCTTCCTCCAATTAAGCCACGACTCTTAAACAATGTCAGAAATTTTTTTAGCCTCATACCAAAGTGCAGAGGTAAAAGTGGAATAACAAACTAGTTTTGAATCCTTTAATAGATTTTTTCATATTCATCTTGTCAACAATTTGTTCTAAGTAAAAAGGAAAATCTCCCTGCCAATTTTCTGTATGAGGCACTGGATTTTCTGGACACTGCAGTTCCCAAAGATCCACAAGTGTAAACTGTAAATTAGTTGGTTCTGTTACTGTTCTCAAAATGGGCTTCCTCCATCTCTCTGGAATAGCACAAGCTCTAGGGTGCTTCAGAGAAGATAATTAAAGCATCTTCGTGTGTTTACATTCAGACTTGCCAAATAATTTGTAGAAAGGAAGAAACATTGTACTATCCCTGGGAGCGATGGAAAAGTTAAATTGCATATCTTTGAGGAGCTGTACAGAGATACAGATGGAAGTGACTTAGTTAAATCAATGTTTTTTCTCATTTTTACCAATATTATGAACAAAATGTAGAAAAAAGAGGGTGCAGCTCCTCCTATTGCAAAACACCCAGAGACTGGGGTGAGAATAATACAAAATAATTATAAAAATATAACAATAAAATAAAAATAATGGGAATCTGTATTAATATCTGGCTTCTCCTTCAGGTTTCAGTCTTGCCAGAACAAGGAGCTCTTATCACATATTGCTAAAATATCTAATGCAAAGGCAGTCCATCTCAAATAATTGTAAATTCTGAGTTTCTGGCTCCCTGCAGAGTCACTCCGGGCTTCACCTCTGCAGGATGCTCAGAGCCAGGGTGAGCCCTGCTTATTTCAGAACTTTGTGCTTGTGGGACCCCTGTGAAAACCACAGAATGAAATGGTTGAATAAAATGTGTGGAATGAAATGTGGAATGAAAAACCACACAGAATGAAGTGCTGAGCCTTGGAAGAGGCTTAGAATATTTGTCAACAAAAGGCAGCTTATCCAGATGTAAAGAGAACAGCACACACTGCAGCCAGCCTGGGTACAATGTGTCCCATCTTGTCCCACTCTACTGACAGCAGATGTCCTTTGCCTCTGAAAAAAACCCTTTTGTTGGTGCAGGGCTCTGTGGGTGACATTGTTTGTTCTGTAGCAGCTCAGAGGGCATGAATCATTTGGTCTCTGCTGGCTTATCAGGCACCAGCCCTTGCAGGTCCTGCACAGGCAGCTGTTCCCAGTGTAGTGGGCGCTAATCAGCGCCCAGGGACACAGGAGAGGTGTGGCCATTCAGTGCTTGGAAGCTTCTGCTGGTCCCACAGGAGCTCTGGGGAAAGCCCTTCCTATAAATAATGGACGAGCATTGCCCATCTCATTATTGTCAGCAGTGAAAGGAATCAATGGCTCCAGCTGGGCTCTGGCATCTTCTCATATCACCAGGAGAGGTCCCAGAGGATCCTGAGGAACAGTGTGACATGGAAATTAGAATGTGGCACTGGGGATGAAATTTACCTTCCTTCCTGCTTTGCTGCAGAAGGGCTGAGGCTGTACCTAGGTTTCTTCATCTTCAGGAAAGAACATGTTCCACAACTCAACCATCCAGGGGGAACTACTGGAACAGGCTGTGGCTGCCCTGGATCCCTGGCAGTGCCCAAGGCCAGGTTGGATGGGACTTGGAGAAACCTGGGACAGTGGAAGGTGTCCCTGCCCATGGCAGAGGGTGGCACTGGATGGGCTTTAACATCCCTTCACACCCCAACCGTTCTGGGATTCCCTGACTTCTGTTATTGAATGCTGATAATGCCTTCTGATTCTGGAAATTTCACAAACGTTTGACCTTTTGCAGTGTTTTCCAGTCTATAGCAAGTCAATGGTGGATGGATTACCCATGGGTTATGAGGTTGTCAGAGAATTTAATTGCAGGATCAAGTCATTCACAGTTCTGAATAAGATTAAAATGTCATGTTTAGATCAACCTTTTCCAACAAAGGAAATAAAAGAGTTACTTTAATTTACATTATGCATTAATGGGTTTGCCTATGGCTTGCCATTAAGTGAATTATCAGTAGAAGAAGAGGGTTTTTTACAATTGAAAATAACCACTAAAACAGAATTGGTTATAGTTGCTTCACTGATATGCTTTAACCTCAAAGGACAAGTCTCCAAACACATCCCAAGGGGGGACAATTATTCAACTGCCATCATCAGGACTAAGAATTAACCAAAAGTTCATCTGTGTGCAAGCAGCATTTAAATAGAAGGGAATAGAATTGAAGAACTTTTTTGAAAGGTCAATTCCTTGTCCAAAGACTTCTTTTATCTGAGGTGGACAGTACCAATGTGGCATTACCCAGGCTTTGTCTTGTGCCATGGTCCTGTGACAAACCTAAGAAATGTGATCTGGAGTAGAGGGTTGCACTACAAACCACCAGTGGTTCCTTCCAACCTCATCCATTCAGGATGTATGGGAAAACATGGAAGTACCTGCCAGTCGTGTGTTCAGCTGGAATGTGGCTGCAGGAATTGCATCCTTTGCTGCCTCAAAGAATATTGAGGTCTGAAAGGCATAGAAAAACCCCACTGGTTCTTTCCTGCAGCACCTCTGGTTTTCCAGCAAAGGAGACACAATCCAATTCAATGTCTGTTGTTAACGAGTTCTAAACTCTTTTATCTGAAGCTTTAGGCAAGACCATGATACCTAAGTAGTTAGCTGAAAGAAAATGAGGCCAGCAAACATCCTGAAGAAGCTGCAAAGCAGATCCACAGAATTAGCAAAACAAAGCCAGACCCAGCTTTCTTTTCCAATCATCCTGATGTTACTGGAAGCTCTTTGCTGGCACAGTAAACAGGGATAGTGGGGTTTTTTTCTGCCCCAGATAATGGGTACAAATTCAAAAAATCATTTCACGCTGGATGAACAGCCAGCTTGTTTGTGGCTGGCCTATCATCAAGACATTGTAAACGGGGAGCTGAAATGGGGAGAGGAACCAATGACAGTCTGAGCAGCTTCTGCTCCCGCGGTTGTTGCTGCTTCCACATCTTCTGCAGGAATTTGGGAGCCCCCTGGGCAGGTTACTGTTGCAGGGGCCAATAAATATTTACCTCAATAAATGGCAGATTGAATGCTCTGTGTTTCAGGTTGAATTCTGACAGGTTTAACCTTTCAGGAATGTAGTTCTGCCAGCACAGCTCTCCATCCATCTGTCTTGAAAACCCACTGAGAGTAATTTTGCTAGGAGTGGGATTAAAAAATACCCTGCCCCTAGGCACAGTCATTCTGCAGACATAATTCTAATTTAACCTCACCTTACAGTGGAATTAAATAGGAAATTCTGGCTTGTGCATGCCTTGACCTCTTCTTTTACAACAAAGTTTTATGCACAGATATGAGAATTAGGCACTCAAATCCCGCTTAGCAAGAAACTCTGAGTCAGCTGTTGGCTTCTTATTGCTGCCCAGGGGGACGTATAAATCAGCATTAAATCTCATGGGTTTGAAACCACTGGTCTTAGCACTGCTGCTCTTCCTCTTTCATTTTCTCTGAATGACTATGTCTGCAACTCTGCATCATTAACTTAAAATTGGGTGTTGTTTTGGAGAAACCCACTGTGGCATTAGTGGGAATGTCCTCCAAAGATTTCCTTGCTGAAACAGATTAAAGAACACCATAAAAAAGGGTTAAACTGGCCACTGATAGACTTTATCAGGGCCAGGATCACTTGCAGTAGATACAATGTTTTTCTGGTTATAACACAAAAAACCCCATTGTCCTTTGTCATGTCTGATCATCACTGCTGCTTCATCACTAAATATCAGCTCTGATCATCACTGCTGCCTCCCTGCTAAATAAAGTGTTGCCTTCTGCCTTTTTGTTGAATCCTGAAAGAGATTTTTTTTTTCTTTCTACAGAAAGATACTTGAGCAGTGCTTCCCTCCTCTGCAGATGACTCATCTGCAGTGAAATTTTTCTGGAATACCAGCTCTCTACCCATGTGGTGGGGAGTTTTCTGCTAAAAACAAGGAGAAAGCTGACACTTTTCAAACACTCCCAGTTTTTTGAGGCAGAGAAAGAATTCCAATTACCACAAAAACACAGCAGAAAATCTGCAGTCTCTTAACAGACTCAGTAAGATTTATAGGTGCTACTCAGAATACTTAAATAGAATTTTTTTAACCCTGAGATTTTCTTTTAACTGACTGTACAATATGTAAAGTGGGCCAGGAGTATCTAAGAGTGTGACCAGCATTTAATACACAATTTCCACTGCTTTCATAAGGTTACTGCTCCTCATTTAATTTCCTTTTTTTACATTATGGGGGTTTAGTATTCATGATGATGATAAAATATCTAACCCAAGGCACTGCCAAGGGAAATTTTAATCAAAGGTCTTTCACAGCTGAAAGGCTGACTTTGGTTAAGTGATCAATATCTACTGATGAAAAGAGTTTGGAAGAAACATAGTTCTCTTTGCTTACAGAAAGGAAGTTGCTCTTAGAAATTATTAGAAACTTTGGTCCATTTTAAAAGGGATCCCACCTTAAATAGGTTGGTTGAAATCATCACTCAGCCATTTTAAAAGCTGAGCTGTACTATTCATTAAAACCTTAATACGAACAGTTTGTAGATATCTGACAGTTTGGGAAAGAAAAATCTACAGCAAATGTAATCTGTGCACAACAGAACTTGTTCTCTGTCTCAAAGCTGTCTTTTTTACTTCACTACACATTAGGCTGAAAGTATCGGTGGAAATCTACCAGGAACATGGGGTAGGAGGGTGAGGAGCACTAATTAATGTAATTGTTTGATAGCATAACAATTAGGATGTAAAGTTTGGCCCCAGCAGCAAATGGGGATCTGGGATCAGATACCATCAAGATGGGACTGGGAGGGATGGGCTGTAGAGGATCTTAGTGCAGGTTGATTTAGAAGGAACATCCCATCAGTCCTGACAAAAGGGATTTTTTACAGCTTAATTACATGGGAGCGAGTTCCTAATCCTGCCCCTCTCAAGGTTTCCCATTCCAGAAATCGTATTACTAAGAAAAATACAAAATGACTGGATTTAGTTTTCAGCTATTGTCAGTTCAACTCTTTTTTGAATCAGGGTGTGGTGGGTCAATCGATACATTTCAGAGCCTGTCAGAAATCGGTTATGCAGAACTTTAATGGGTGTTGTTGTTCTCTTCTTGTGCTCCTCCAAGCCCAGTCTATTTTTGGGTGAATCAGGAAAGTTCCAAGAGCAGGACTCCTATGAGTTTCAAGAATGTGCAGTTTCTCCTTCACCTGATTTCTGGTGTCACATGCACATTTGCGTACATTACACATACAATTAAACACTTTCACAGAATTTACAGAATTCACAGAATTACTAGGTTGGAGGAGACCTCAAATATCATCAGGTCCAACCTGTGCCCTTTCTCCCTTTTTCCAAGTATTTTTATAATTTCTTTCTCAAAATAGATAATTCTTTCCCATCCTCCTCTTAAAAATACTGTCAATTCATGTTAACACAGTGTGGTTTAATCTTTTTCAGTCTTTGTCCATGTCACTGACTGTTACTGTCCATGTAATTTCCCTCATCTGGAGCTCAAAAAGATTTTCCTTTCCCTGGGAAAAACTATGTGAAAAGGTTTTGTTGCAGTAAAAACTCCCCTGGACTGGGGTCTACAACCAAAAGCACATCACCATTCACAGAAATACAATTCCCTGGCTGGATAAATTTGCTGCAGGCAAAAAGCTTTAGGCTTTCACAGCTCCCTTTCTCTTTACAGCAGCTCTTAAACCCATGGATTTGAACAAGAGAAATAAACAGTGTTGCTGTAGAAATTCATAGTTATTTTCTGCAGATTGCTCCTTTCTTTGCAATGGAGCCTGATCCTCTCCCCCAGGATTTTCAAGTCTGTCTGGATTTCCAGATTTTCTCCCTAAACAAGGCTCTACTCCTTGCGTTGCTGCAGCCTGGAGGGTCTGGCTGAGGCAGAGCTGAGCAACAGTCACTGGTACTTGCGGAAGACTGGGATTTGCTGCTGCATGGCAACAAGCTTTGCCTTTGAAGATTAGTCAGAAAATGTGAATTCATCTAGGGTTAAACCACAGGCTTTTCAAAATTCCTCAAGTTGCCAACTCAACAGTCCCTGCTGCCCCGTGAGCCCTGTTATCCCTTCCTACTGTTTCACTTTAATAAAAACTAAGCCGCTCCGTGCTCCATCCAAGGGAAGAGTCCTTGGGGTGAGAGAAAATCAGGTCAGGGATGGATCTCTCAGTTAACTTTGGAACCAGATTTTTTCCCTCAGGTCTGAAGATCCATAACTGCAGTGCTGTGCCCATCCCCTCTCCCTTGGCCAATCAGCAGGACCCACCTTGAATTCTGTGATCCAGGCCTGAGCAGGTGGAAATTATCCTGGTTTCATGTTATCTTACTGCTTTATTTAAGGGGTTCCTGGCCAAATCCAGCTCAGGCAGGAGGTCTTGACAAGAATCTTCATCATGTGCTGTCCTGACCTTAATGTTGGGAGTCCTGGACATCTTCCCAGTCTGATGAGTTGGTGTGGGGAAATATCCATGAATGCAAAACAAAAAATTGGGATAATCATGAAAGTCTGCCTCCCTGGTAGGCCAGGCTGATCCAACTTCACTGCTGTGCCTGGCTGCTAACCAGAAAAACCGTAATTCCCCACCATGCCACCACCCTGAGAGCATCTTCAACTAGCAATAAATCCATGAAAATGTAGAATGTGTACATTACTTTTCTCTCCTATGTGCCTTGTGGATATCATTTTACCTGTTTCCTACAGCAAAACCTGCATAACAAAACCAGAGCAATTCAAGGTAAATGAATGGATCCAGTCCTTGCTTGACTGCAGAGAGGGAAAAATTTTGCTTGTACTGTTTTCCACCCACAGAGATATTTACTGTAACATCCAAATGCTGCTTCCAGAACTCCTGCAGATGAAATGCAATCTTCTGGAGCACCAGGAAAGGAGGCAACTTTACTGAGAAGGAAATTTGTTGTCAGGTGTGCTACCTTGGTGTGCAGGCTGCATTCCCAGGATGCTGGGAATATTCCTAGCTGGGAATAAAGAGAAATGTTTTATTTCAGATGGGAGTCATTGAACTCTTGCCTCTTGCAATGCTTTATAAACATCAGCAAAATCAAGGTTAAGCCAAAGGGAATAATGCTGCAAGCTGAGCTGGGAAATGTTCTCCATTTGAGGTTTTTATGAACAAAACAACAGCTGTCCTGTTTTTGATGGCGCACCCATGAGGATTATTCTGTGGACAATAAAAAACCTGATTTTCTTATGCTGCTGCTTTCCATGGGCTTGGATGGTTTGCAGGCAGTGGGGAACACCTGAGGAATCAGAGCTTCGTTGTTTCCCACAGCCAGGTACTGCAGTCACACGAGCACAAGGGAATTCAGGGATCACCAGGACCTCTAATGAATTTGTTAAAGACAGGCTTCTCATTTGCACCAATTAATAAAGTTAATCTGAAACCTGGAAGAGATTGCACTGATATTCCACTCCCCCTCACACACCCTTCTTTAACACATTAGAAAGGTTTTTATTATTTCTCATTCTGTGCTTTTTTCTTTTCCTAATGGAGTTACAGTGAAATTTATGCTGACCACAATTTGAGCAGCTGGTTTTAAAGACTTGGAATGGAGCTAAATGCAAGTTTTATTTTTATTTCAGCCATGTTAACTTCTCTGCAGCCCAAGCAGTTTGAAATAACTTCTCCACACTGAGTTTGCTGGCATTATTGTTTTAATATGTCCAACCTGGCAATTTCCGTCAAAAACTCCAAGCAGTTTGAAATAACCTTGTTCTTCTCCACTTTGAAACTTCTCCACACTGAGTTTGCTGGCATTATTGTTTTAATATATCCAACATGGCAATTTCCCTCAAAAACCTCCTTTCCAACACAAATGTTTGGATCCACTCTGCTGCCTGTGCTTTGACTTCTCAGCTCAGTGTAGCAGGAACTTCCAGACTTGTCTACCCTTAAGAGATCAATCCTACAGAAAACAGTGAGTGCCAGGAAACCTTTTTTCAGCATGGAAATAGGAATCCACTGTTTGCTCAATTAGAGACAGCAGAAAAGCTTGGGAACCAGTTGAACACTGACCTAAAGTTAAGGCTGTGCTGTTGGTTGAAACCATCCATTTAGTTTACAGGGGCCAAAAAAGAGATGCCCCGGCAGAAATGCTTTGGTGGTTTGCCTTGTATAGAAGTGAAAGGAGGATGTTTTCCAGCATGGCTGGCTTTATTGCTGGCACTGAAATGGAGGAGCTGGCAGGGAAAAGAAAATAAAAGAAAAAAAAAGAAAAAAAAAAAAAAGGCAACTGAAATCAGGTCCATCTGCTTAGAATTAGTCCTGCGTTCACTTGGTGGCAGTGATGCTTCAAAGGGGAATAGAAGTAGGGAGTGAATTACAGCTCTCAGAACATTTTCAGCTCAATGGAATATGGAGAGTGAATTCCTATGCAGTGATGTGCTTGTTTGAACAGTTTTTGTCAAGCAGAAGCTTTTGTCCAGAGCTTTTTGGACCTGGAGTTAAGGCAAGGCCCAGCCTTCATGGGAATATTGGTGCAATCCCAAAATTGGAGAATTTATGTGTTTCTCTTTTGGAGAGAGCTTTTCCTTCTGCTCTTATGTGGGGTGAAGAGGAAATCTGGGAGTTCAGTGGTTATAACAAAGGGCATTTACCCTCCCTCAGTAGGAAAGGGCTCTTGGAAAGAGCTGCCCAGGGAGGTAGCTTCCCTCCTATGAGTGATTGCACTGCACTAATGGAAACGCGGGTTTCTCTGGCACTGACTTACTGAGGTGTAAACTCACTCCAGAGAGCTTTCCTAGCTGAATTTCCCTGGATGGAACATAAGGATGCTGCCCATCTTTCCAGTTCAATGACTGATTCCTTTCTTAAGGGCTTCCTGCTTCTCTTCATTGTCTCTGAAGTGTCTTACAGCACCCTTCATGCAGGCTTGGAATTGCAAAAAAAAATTGTATTTGCTGCCAGGTGTTCCTTTTTTTTATTTTTTCAAAAAGGTTTTCCTCCAGACTATGCGTCACTGCAGACACCCAATTTCTGAGAGGATTGCTGCACTTCTGGCCAGGTTTAATGACTTGTGACTTTTCTGTCCTGGCAAGCTCAGTGGGAAGGAAAAATGCACTGAACAATTGATTTCTGATTCCTCCATCACCAAAATGTTTAAAACTCACTTCACTGAGACAGTCTCCCTCATCATACTGAACAAAAGGAGAAAAATACAGTCATACAGCTCTTTTCATTTGAAATCAGATTATTTAACATGAGTTTTTATGTTTCCCAGGGCAATACTACTTGGTCAGTGCTCACACTGGGAAATCAGAATGGCCTTTTTTATTATCCTGCATATCAGTTTTGTAAGGAAGTTCAGATGCAGAAAAGCACATGGAGAGATATCACAGGTTCTTTATCTGATTAAATGAATGAATGAACAGGATTATCAATTAATTAGTTAATTAATTAATGCATTCATTTGTTTGTTTAACTGCTTCTCTTTTCTCCCCTGTATGTCTTTGCTAAAATAAGTCAGTGTTTGAGCCCCAGATTTTGGAGATAAGATTTATAAAATGTATGTCCCTAGATATTGGGAACTCTACAGTAGAAGCAGTGGTGGTAGTAGTAGTAGTAGTGGTAGTAGTAATAGTAGTAGTAGTAATTCTAAGCAAACCATGCTCAAATATGTCCCTCTGGCAAGATGGACATTTTTCATCTCCTCAGCCTCATCAACCAACAGTCAAATAAGCAGCAAAAGGAGCAACAGTCCCTAGACAGGTTCAGAAAATCCACACAGACATTTTGTAAACTCAAACCTCTGCTGGATCACTGTCCTTGGCAAGGGATTTTTTGCTTATGAGACAAGAACTTAAATAAACCAGCACTTAGTCCTTTCCTCCAGGTACTCAGTACTGTGCTTAGAACCAGGCATTAAAAATAAGAGATGTGAGCACTTCCTTCCCTTCCTTGTGCTGCACTGACTTTAGGACAAGATTTATTTTCAAAATGCAGCACTTGAGATGGGTTTCTCTCAAGCTGAGTCACAAGAATTCTGTGTATTGTTTGTCTGAATAATTTTTGGAGAGAAAATCTTTGGTTTGGGTCCATGCTTTGGTATATAAAGACCAAAACACTGACTCCAGCCAGACTGGGAGCATTGGTGGGGACAGTTTCAAAGTACAGAACAGCTTGAGAAAGCTGTATTTCCACATGTGTGGGTTTTGAAACTCCAGGGAAGGAGGATTTTCTGGCACAAAGATATGATTAGGACTCATCTGCCTTTTAAGTGGCCCTCTCTAGTGACCAGCACAAACCAGGGAAAAGGCTCCAACACAATTTTGACTTTGACAAAGACTCTTGATATTTTAGTCATCTTTCCAAGAGCAACCAAGAGCATCTAACTCAAAGCCCAGTCCTGTGTGAACATCAACAACCACATGTCAGCTTACAAAGGACCACGGAACATTTCTACAAATCACTTTGCCACATGCCCAAAACAGTTCCTCACTGTGCTCAGAGACCACTTTATTAAAAAACAACAAACCAACAAAAACCATAGCAAAACAAAACAAAAAAACCCCACAAAACAAAAACAAAACCCACACATATAAGGGCTATGAAAAATATCATAGGCCATGGGGAGAGAGTAAAAGGTATCAAGGGAATTACTGTCATCTTACAACTCTAAAATAAGGAGGCATTTACTGAACAATGACAACCATGCAATGCTAAGAAAAAGTGTTTTC
Organism: Passer montanus; assembly: GCF_014805655.1. NCBI lineage: Eukaryota > Metazoa > Chordata > Aves > Passeriformes > Passeridae > Passer > Passer montanus. Next base: position 95,940 of record NW_024359056.1, read on the forward strand.
ATTAACAATAAATTCTGACTATCTTAAAACACGGGTGTTTTAAGATAAATGTCAGCTGAGGAACTGGGAACAGAACCCAGGAGACAACTCCTGAGGCTGACTCTCCATTGCCAGCAATGGAGAGTCAGCCTGAATGCTACTGGCCCAGCCACACTACTGACCCAGCCCAGAGCCTGAACACTACTGCTGTTCCTCTAGACAGAAACCCATCCATACACATGGAACAGTCTGCGATGCCTTTCCCATTTTCAATTAGTATTTATAACTATCCTTACAGTGAAGAATTCCTTCCCAATACCCCATCCATCCCTGCCCTCTGGCAGTGGAAGCCATTCCCTCTATCCTGTCCCTCTCCAGCTCTCCTGAAGCCCCATTAGGCCCTGGAAGGGGCTCTGAGCTCTCCCTGGATCCTTCCCTTCTCCCGGTGAACACTCTCAGCTCTCCCAGCCTGGCTCCAGCCCTTGAAGCATCTCTGTGGCCTTCTCTGGATTCTCTCCAGTACTCCACATCCTCCTGATGTTGGACCTCAGATCTGCAGGCAGCTCTGCAGGTGAGGTCTCACCTGAGCGAGGCAGAGAAGGAGAATCCCTTCCCCTGGTGGTTCAATTAAAGTCTTTAACATGTAAACCATTTTGCTTTGCAAATCTCATTACCACCCTTGCCTGTTTGGTGTTTTCAGTAGAGTTTTAGAGACAGTCTCAAACAGCTGGGAGGGTTTGTTTGGGTTTAGTGAGCTTTTTCTTGTCTCTTCATTTTTCATGATATGCTAATTTGTGGTAATTGCATTCTGCAGCCATGACAGACTGGCTCAGAGGAAGGGAATTATTGGTGTGTGTATTTTAGTAATAACCATCAGAGAGTCAGGAAAGAAAAAAGAAATAAAAAAGAGACAGAAGAAAACATATAATTAAAATGCTCACATCCTTTGGAAGAAAGCTCCAGCTTGTTCCTTTAAGGGAATAAAAATCTGTCTGGTGTCTCTCCAGCACCTGTGTCTGCTAGCATCCCATCAACTATACAAACATTTCTACAGACAGCCTTAATTTAGGTCAATTGGCTCAAATTAAGGAAGAAATGAACAATGGTTTTGGTTGCAGTACAAGGTACATGGAAGCTACTAACTCCTTTCATGATTTGAGGTTCCTGAGGAAAAGACCCATCAGACAAGAAAGAATAAAGCCCAGCTCTTTGTTGGTGTTATGGTAATACCTTAATATTTTAATTAGGAAGAAAGAGTTCTCTGTTCTTCTGTTCGCTGGGCTAAAAGGGGTTGTGCTTAAGACACAACAGAGCAGATGGGTGAAGGAGCAGAGGGTGCAGCAGGAGACAGGAATAACGTGGCTCATCCTCTGTCTGGCCAAACTGGTCAGCTGAGGAGGCTGCCAGGGAGACAGGTTGGCCTGGGAAAGGTTAAAGCAGCAGTTCCAGACGTTTTGCACAGGTACGATGTTGATAGTCTGATCTTCTGTAGATTTGTGGGCTTGTTCTACAAATGTATCTTCCTCTGGAACATCCTGTGCTTCCCACTGTGTGACAGGCTAAATTAGCCTGATTGTCCTGGCATGGCAGTATCTGTCCTTGAGAAAGACAGGGCAAAGTGAACTCAGCAGACACATTCTGGAGCTCCATCTGCTGACTCTGACTTTGGGGGGCTTTGGATCTCCCCCTGCCCACAGCAGTGCTGCTTCCTGGGACACATAGCCAAGAGGACTCTGCTGCTACATTCCTTTCCAAGCTGCTGACTTCTGCTGTCATCGGCTCGGGCCCCTTTCCTTCCAAGGGGATCTCAGACAAGATGTGGTGATAAGCAAATAATGGGTAAATATGTGCCTGTGGAAAGACTGATACATCACTAAAAGCATGTTCTTTCCCATCCTTTCCTTAAACAATTTTTTTTCTAACAGTTGCTGCCCGGGGATAGCAGTGGGTGACATGAGCTCTGCATTTATAGTCCCCAAGTACCACAGCTCCTTGGAGATGAGAGGCTCCATCTATCAAACATAGCATCACTAGGGGCTGAGCTGCCTCGAGGGTTTTTTAAACACAAGCTGCAGTTGGAGCACAGGAGGGAGGTGGAGGCTCAGAAGAGATGACAGAATTATACACAGAGTCATATGGCAAGAGAGGTCTGAGCCTGGGCAATCAGCCAAAACAGGGCACAACACAATCACAGTGGCTTCCAGTCCCTCTGGAATAAGAATAAAGATGGAATTTCTTCCCTGGGATTTTTCAGAGCCATATTTCCCTAAGAGATTTACTGCAGTGTGTGCCCTGGATAGCAAGGAAATCTTACGGGCCTTTGGTGAGTGCTGAGGCACAGGACCAGACCTCAATCTAGCTCAGATCCAGAAAAGATAAAGCAGAACTCTGGGTTTATTTTTGTTATATGGATTGTGAACTCCACTGCCCAAAGAGCTGGATGTGCCACACAGGACACACAGTCAGAGCTCCGGCCCTAAGGGAGGCTCTGCCTTGCCAAAAGTTGTAATGGGAAAGGGAGATGAAGAGATGCTTTGGTGATGAAATCAAGTCAGTGGGATGAAGGAGGTGTTCCAGTGCATTGAATCTTGTGGCTTCTCACAGGTGGGCAGAGAGCAGATAAAAAAGTGAAGGAAGGATTTAAATGAGTCCAAGAAGGCATGATTTAGACACACCTTCAATTTCCTCCAACTATTTTACATATTAAAGATGAATGTTGAGCTAAAGCTCAGAAAAGTGGTGTGAACTCTCACCCAAGGGAAGCAGCAGTGCCAGGATGGGAAAGGATGCAGCAAGACATAGGAGGGATAAAAATTGAGGCAAGCACTCATCTCTGAGTAGATTTATTTCAGCACTAGGTAAAATCAGTCTTTCTGAGGTTACAAAAGAGCCCTGTCTTCCATATGTGGTCAGATTTTATCAGATCATCCAGGTGAGAAATCAAACAAGGAAATTAATTGTGAATTGCATAGAAATAAACATTTAACAGCTCCTCTCAGGCCTGCAGCTGTACACAAAATCCAGTGGCCCAAATCTTCATCTGTGGAGAATTAAGAAGGTACCCATAGATTTTAATGAGGCTGCCTTGATTTACGCAAGAGCATGGATCATGTTTTGCTAGCCTGTGCTTAAGTGATTTAGGAACATGGTGAAAAAGTCCCTAGGAATCCCAAGATGAAGAAACCTCTAATACTTGGACATCTTACAATTAAGTATGAGATCACAGACAGATCTACCTGCTTTGAAAATTTCAGCCCTTTTTTATTTCCAAAACTTTTTTAAATCTACATTTTGCATGCTCACTCTGAGTCCCTATGCTAGGTTGTTTTTTTTCCTTTCTAAACACTCAGAATTTTCTAGTTTATCTTCAACTCAGCCATGCTAAAAGCTTCAGGCTGTCCTAGTCCTAAAAGACAGTGGAATGAGTCCAGCTTCAAGTTTAATAGACAACATTTAACATCTCTTGCCTTTGGGTGGGTCTTCTTTCTTATTCAAGCAGAAGTCGAACCCTCACTAAAATCTGAGAGATGATTCATCAAAACAACCCTTTTCACTTCTTTCTGGGCAAGTAAATAGTCATTTCAAGGCCTGAAGCATCTCAGAGAAGTTCCTCTACTCCTGGTCCAGCTGCCTGCATGGTCTGGCACTGAGCTGAGCAGATTACCAATGATACTTCATCAAATGCCTTCAGACACACAAACAATGAGATTCAGGCCTTTTGATGAGATATTTTTAATGAAAACACAATTTTTGCCCAAAATTCAGGGTTTAAGGCTCTGATTTTAACATTTTTTAGCTCAGAAACAGCTGAGCAGCTGTGGGTTGCCAGGAGCTCTCTCTAGGGATCCTCTCATGCTAATGAGTATAATTAACAGCAGGATCTGGTTTGTGGATGCTAACTGGTCAGAGTCAGGTACAAATGTTACTCAGAAGGATTGAGATCCAAATGAATAAGAGAAAGAGGACAAAAGCATTATTTCCTCTATGTCACAGATAAAGATACACCCAGAAATGGACCTGCCAAATATCAAAGATGGAATCATCCAGGACTTTGTTTCTTCCTCACATGACTCAGAAACCTGCCTCTGTCTGGAAAATCATTTTGGGTGGCACATAACTTTGGGTTGGAATTAGACGATTTTAAATGTCCCTTCCAACCCAAACTATTCAGTGACACTGTGAACACCAGGGGACAGTTCATCCTTTCTCAACAGAGGATGAAAGCCGAGTAAAACCCTGTCATGGATCCTTGCCTAATATGTTCTTACACAATTCCAGTGGTGGATACTCAGAACCCCATGGACAAGCTTTCATCTGTCTTTGGAGGTGCAAAGTTTGAGATTAAATAGCTCCTCCTTTTGTTTTCTAGATTTGCATCCCTCTCACTGCTTTCTCCCAAACTTTGATTAATCCAAAACTCTTACACTGGACACAGACAATTCCAGCACATCTTGCCAGAGCCAAGCAAAAGATTTCTTCACCAAGGTTGATGTGACACTAAACAGCCCTGTCCGTCCCTGCCTGGACAGGGCAGGTTAGTGTCACATAACTAACCTGCCCTGTGTTTAATGACCCTTCACTGTGTTTAATGACCCTCCTGACCTCAGGCTCTTGGTGGTCTCCAGGTGTATGAGCTCTTCATTGCAATAAATTCATTATTCTCTGAGGATTTTAGGACAAAATCTGCTGTTGCGTCCTTCTGCTTCCCTCCACTCTGGAGAGATGTCCCGTAACAAGGATGTTGCTCGCAGATGAGCTGATATATTGAGCACGTTGATGACTAAAGTCATAAATATAAGTGTATTTATTTCCATGGTGCATTTAAGAGTCTGGAATAAACTACCAGTATGGCAAGGTCTATGTACCAGTAGAAACAAAACCCAGAGTGGGGTTCGGCTCCTTTCCCTCCCTTCAATCATTTAGACTCATTTCCCAATGAATCAATGGAAACTGTGTTGCCTCATCTATAGACAGGCATCTAAAATAAGCCTGCTGAATCACAGCCTTTAAGCATCTTTAGTTACTCAGGATTCCCTTTGTCCATTTAGGGTTTGCTCTCTTCCAGCACCCTTTGTTACTCAAGGAAGGAAGAGACCTCCAAGCAGCCTCTGAAAACCATCTACCTTCTGTAGATGCACAACAGAACAGGCACTGCATGTGGCAAGAAGACTGTGGAGAAACAGCAGCTGAGCATTTAGAAAGCACCTCATTTTTGCAGTTTGCAAGTTCCTCAAAATCAGTTTGAATTCCCCCCCCCCACTTTGCCACTTCTTCTCATGGGGTTTTTTACTCTCAAACAGACAGCATGGTGTACCTGGAGCTGCCACAAGGGTGACTACACTGTCCCAAACTCTTTGCCCAGCCTGCACAAATTGCACATTCCTGAGAGCTGCTTTTTAAATTTTTCCTCCAGTAGCAATGGCTATCCCAGAAGCAAGCAGGCACTCTGAATTTGTTGGACCAGTGATCAGGGCTGCTGACAAGCGCAGATCTGCTTTCAGTACTCTCCTGGGGGAATCTGAGCATCACTTAAATTTACCTCTGTCTGTGAAACTCTTGAACCCAAAACACCAAACTTTCCCTCTCAAAGTTACTGCCCAGGAGGAGGAGGTGGAGAGTCTGTCATGCAAGAATAGGCACATGGTTCATCTACTTCCTTGTGGCTACAGTGTTTGCTGGCCTTTGGGTATGAAAGCCCACTCTGTGTCCCCTTCACTTCAGGACATCACTTTTGTATCTGTTCTTCATCGGCAACTTTGGACATTTTTTTTTTAAACTGTAACTAAAAGCCATGTGAAAAATCAACCTCCCTTCAACAGCACATTCTGCTGGAGGAATTTCCTCCTTAAACCCCCATCTCCAGTCAGTTGTGCCTTGTCCCGCCATGCAGAATCCCCAGGCAGTTTGTCCTGCCTTCATCTCCTTGTTCTGTTTGTCCTGCAGGAAATTCTCTTTTTAGATCCCAAAAAATTTGTGTTAATTCATGAACAGGAGTTTTGTTATCTGCCTTCCACTCTCTGGTCTCTGCAGGAGTTTTAGTGGAAAAAAAAACAGAAAAGAAAATATTTAAAACCACACTTGAGAGTGCTCTTTCTTTCTGGGCAATACGGGAGTGGCAGTGAATTACGGTAATGGTAAGACTACCGCTCTGCTACATAGCAGAGCAGCAAAGTTCCTGCTGCTCCTTGGCAGTGTGGAGCTGAGCTCTGAACGGGGCACGGATCCCTCCAGGGAGCCTGGAGCCAGCCCCTCACAGCCGCGGGATACAGGGAATCAGCCCCACTGCCAGCTGCTGAACTACCAGTGGGGCAAAGGGAGCAAAGCAGAGGATTTCCAGGCACGGAGCCCCATCCCTGCATGAAAGAGGAGCCTGCTGTGCTGAGAATCTCCTTCCCAGATGCTCACAGGATCTGTGCTGCCTTCTGAAGACTGAAGAGGTGGGTGTGCGGCAGACACAGCAGCTTGGGGTCTGCTCTTCCCAGTATCAGCTATCTCCACAGGCTGGGCATTATTTGGTAATGATCACAATTATAATCCTCAGAGATGCTCGATGCAACACTCAATTTTCATGTATGTGCTTAGATAATATGTCCTTTTCTTTCTTGGGATTATTCCTCAACTTGTTCCATCTGGTGGGAAAGAAAATAAGATCCAATTTCATTTTACTGTACTGAAGTAAAATACTCGCAGTGTGATACCTATCCATCTCCCCCTTCCCCCCTCCTCCCTGCCTGTGAACTGGGAATTTTGGGGCTTCAGAATTTGAAATGCTTTTGCCTGAAGGAAAGTTCAGTGTGAAGGTTTGGAAATGGGACAGTTGTTACTGCTTAAGTGCGATCTGAGGGACTCATCCCAAAGGACACTTAGAGAGTCCTTCCTCATCTTGAGTTTTGCAGCCACAGTATTAGTGGTGGTTTTTCACCTCAGATTAATATTTGGGATGGAAATTCTATATTCATATGGAGATGCTGGGAAAGGTTTTGCAGCTCCCATTTGCAGCTCTCCTCTCTGTGCCCCCCAGGTCTCGGTTCCCAGGCTAATCCTCACTTTTCCATCTGAGGTACCTTTTCTCCATATTTAGTCAGCAAAGGCTGAGCTTGGCTTCTAGATACCCTGAAATGTTGTGTCACTCACTAGGAGGCTTGCTCCTTGCAACGTCTTCTGCTTGGCTTTGGAGTTGCTTTTCCTTATAGATTTTCAATATTGGCAGCTCAGCTGGACTAATACTTTAGCAGGGAAAAGTCTCACTTTATAAAGAAACCTGAGATTAAATTTTGGGCTTCTAAATCTGCTGCACAGTTTGTATAGTCCTGAATTGTGTCCTGCAAGCTTCTGTCTTTCCTAGAACTGGTCTCTACAGGTGAGCTAATAAGTAGGATTGATGCCTAGCCCATAAAGAAGGGAAAATTCAGGCAGGAAAACCCACTTGGATCTCTCAGTTGCTGTTATACAGTGCTGGGCTGGAAAAGGTTGGTTCCACTGGCTGGAGCCAGCCTGAGGAAAGCACCCTAAAATAGCCTCCTGCTCTATTCATATATGGGAACCCTAGCAGCGAGTGTGGCTTCTGGGAATCGCATTGTTCCTGTTTTTGTCTTCTCCAGGGGGGTGAGGATCTGCAGAGAGCACAAGAGCATGGCCCTGTGCACACGGCAAACTCCACTCTTCCCCTCAGAGCAAGCCAGGAGCTGATGTATATGAGCTTTAATTTGCAGCCCAGGACCTCGACTGATGAGTGCTCCACATATGGAAAGCTCTGACTGACAGCCTAAACCCTGGATGGGGAGTGATGGCTATCTCAAACAAAATTGCTGAGCAGACACAGCGGCAACCTCCACCTAGTCAGGTTTCTAAGCCAAATTTAAGGCAGAATCAGGACTAACACCAGGCAATTAAAAGCATCAGTGATTTCTTCTCAGGAGAAGCTAAATTGGAGACCCTTTGGAATATTTACTTTCCTTAAATACAGAACCTTTCCCAAAAGACAGAAATTATTTTAACCTGCAGCTCCAGTATTTCTTATCACATAGCCCTGGAAAGTGGGACAAACAGCCTCAGGTGTTTGTAGCCCCACTTGTGCACCCCAAGGAAAATGCAGAATGAGTTAAATTTGACTTGGAACTGGTGAGTATCAACCATGTTGTTCTGGTGAAAGCTTAGGAGCAAGGGTAGGTTTTCTAATATGTTTCTGGATCTTTCTCGTTGCTGCTGGTGCTGCAGTTCTAAAACATTATTCAAAACTCTTTTCCCCAGCAAGGCTAAGCAAATGTTGCCTATAGGACCTTCCTGATCTTGTCATTGTTCCTGCCTGGAAAGGGGGTGAAGTTCAGCAGCCTCACATGGACATTACCAGCCATGGCTTTCCTCCCTGGAAACTCCTCCGAGTGCTCCAACTGCACCCACTCTGTGGAGCCCGTGAACATTTCCAAGGCCATCTTACTGGGTGTTATTCTAGGGGGGCTGATTGTTTTTGGGGTTTTAGGTAATATCCTGGTTATCCTGTCTGTAGCCTGCCACAGACACCTCCAGAGTGTCACCCACTATTACATCATCAACCTGGCTGTAGCTGACCTTCTCCTGACTTCTACCGTCCTGCCCTTCTCAGCTACCATGGAGATTTTGGGTTACTGGGTCTTTGGAAGGATCTTCTGCAACATCTGGGCAGCTGTTGATGTGCTTTGCTGCACTGCTTCCATCATGAGCCTCTGCATCATCTCCATCGACCGATACATCGGGGTGAGCTACCCACTGAGGTACCCCAGCATAGTGACAGAGAGGAGGGGCCTCCTGGCCCTGCTGTGTGTCTGGGCACTGTCCCTGGTCATCTCTATTGGGCCCCTTTTCGGCTGGAAGGAGCCAGCCCCAGAGGATGAGACTATCTGCCAGATCACCGAGGAGCCTGGCTACGTCTTGTTCTCAGCGCTGGGCTCCTTCTACCTCCCCCTGATCATCATCCTGGTGATGTACTGCCGGGTCTATGTGGTGGCCAAAAGGGAGAACAAAGGGCTGACCTCTGGGCTGAAAACAGAGAAATCCCATTCCGACGAGGTGACCCTCCGCATCCACCGCAAAAACATACCTGGTGCAAGCGGCTCTGCAACCAACGCCAAAAGCAAGCACCACTTCTCTGTGCGCCTGCTCAAGTTCTCCAGGGAAAAGAAAGCTGCCAAGACCCTGGGAATAGTTGTGGGATGCTTCGTTCTCTGCTGGCTCCCATTTTTTGTAGTAATGCCTCTTGGTAAGTAGAGCTAACCCCTGTGTATCTTCCAGCACCTTCTGGGCAGGGAGGGCTCTGCTTGTGGCTGGGTGTGGTAATGCTGATCAGAAAAGCTCTGAGGGAACAATTTTGTACTGCAAAGCTGTCAAAAAAACAAAACACTCACCACCACAAAACAGGCACTGTGAAAAAAACGCGAGTCTTAAATTAGACCAAATCTCGTCTCTAGTGATGAGAAACAAAATTCTGAAAACCAGGGAAGAAATCTTGTACTTTTTCCACATAGAAAATTTTCTTTTGTGAACTAGAGCAGATATTTCTGACCATCTCTGCTATAGGAGCAGGATCTTTAGGGGTTTGTGTGTTTATATTTGCAGCCAGGCAACTTAAACGTGTGAAAGGTCATAATATAAATACATTCAGGGTTGAAGTAGATGTTCACAGATCTCCTGGAGTGCTCAGCATTGATGATTCTCACTCTAAGGAAAAAAATATCCGCTTCCTATCAGGAAATTCATCCTGTGAGATACCATAGCTCCAAACAAAGTTAATCTTTTAATCCAATTTTTCATATGGCCAGTCAGGAGACAGCAGTGAGGGTCCTTCCAACTAATTTTATACTGCTCTGGATTGCAGCTTTTCTGGGAACCCATTGAGCCCACTGGCCAAACAATGGCTCAGCCACCATGCTGTAGATGAATATTTATTCTCCAGTTGTCATTCCAAAGAGGAGAGAGGAGCAAAGCTGGGGATTTGTTCTGCTTTGCTGGAATATAAAGAAGTAATTAGAATTTTAATTAAACCTTGCTCAGTTACCTTTGATGCAGTTGCAGGATGGAAAAGCAGAATACTAATTCCATACCTGTAGCTGAGGGTGAGAAACATGGCTCATCACACTGAGTTGGGCTCTGCCATTAAATATTAGGTTTTTCAAAAATGGAAACTAAAATCTGTGACTTGCTCAATTTCAGAGTTTTTCTTATGGAAAGGGCTTATGCTGTACAGGAAAAATAAAGATTTTATGGAAGCTTTAGTTAGTAAGACAACAATATGAACAATACATAAAAGGTAAAACAGCCTTAGCTAAACATGGAAAGAAAGATTTGGGGATTTTGTTTTCCTTTTTTTTTTTTAAATCTATTTTTTCAAACTTTAATAAATAACTGTTCTTTTTCAATTAACCTCTACTGGCTTTACCAAGATTTATCAAGACACACAAAAACTTGTTGCTAATGTAAAAAAAAAAAAAAAAAAAAAATTCAGAATTTTTTCCACTTGGTCAATACTGGGAAGTGCTGGATTGGAACTGTTTCCTAGGGAGAAGCCTTCCAGGGCCTGGCTCATGCTGGCCAGGATGTCAGCACGTTGGAATGCTGCTTGCCAAGATGACTGAAACATACTCAAAAAGGGTTTGAGAGAATGCATTAAACACACTTTTCATCTGCAAATGTGATTGCCCACACAGAGCTGTTAATTAATTTGCTTTGGATTTAAGAAATCTTCTGGGCTCCAGAATGGCTTTGTATCCTCCTTTGATCCCTTGTAAGGAAACTCTGGAGGGTTTTTTCCCTTTTTTTGGGAGGTTACTGGGCCTTTTTAAAGCATATATTATAGGGCTTTCAAAACCTATTTGCTGCTTTTGTTTAAGGACAAAAAACTGATTAAACAGACGAGTGGCACTAAAAAAAAGTCCTCAAAAAAGCCAAGGACTCATCTTGATGCAGGGCGCTTTCCCAAAGATCACAACCACTTTCAGGTCTGTCCTGAAGCCAGGCTCAATTGGGATAGGGAAGTGATCCTGACAGGGCCTTGGGGTCCTGTCAGGGTCTGACTTTCCAGATGTATAAAATCCTCCTTGTTGAAACTCTGGTGGAGGCTCATAGCATACATGGCTGGGCCACCAGAACTTGACCAGCTCTGCAGCTTTGTAGCCATGGGACAGACCAAAACATGGTCCCATCAACCAATTCTGGAGGGATTTGACTGATGTGGAGGTGCCATGCAGTGACATTGTTTATAGGTGGACTTGGACAGCTGGACTCAATGATCCAAGAGATCTTTTCCAACCTAAAAGCCTATAACTCCATGATTCCATCAGCCAGACCACTCCCAATGCAGATTGCCCACAAAACAGACACTCTTAAACTGCTACAGAAACCACTTCAGACAATTGTGCTCATCATTCCATGCAGCACAACTTCCCCAAACTTAGATTAATTTCACTGTGATCTACAGCACCTTCAAAATTTCCACATCCATTAACATCCACTCTACCAGCCAAGAGCTGCATCCAATCAAGAAACGCTAGGTTTACGGAAATGTATCATAAAGCAGGGTGGAAGCCTTTGAATTGTAGGTATGGGAAGGGCAAGATGGATGGAAGGATATTGAGAAAGGCACAATATCCATGTTGGCTGATTCTACTGAAAATAACTGAAGAAACAACTGGGGTATCCCTGGTATAAGAAATTATTTTAATTGAAACTGGAGTGTAAAGGTACCAGTTGCGGTCTGTGTAAGGAAGGTTTTTTCTCTTAGTATCTTGGATTAAGTTTCATTCCAAAGGTTCTGTGCAAAATCCTTCAGCCTAATAATCCAACACACCTTCTTCTCACTTATCTTGAAGTTTGTGGAAAAAAACACGAAATTATAATCCTGTTGCAGGAAAATAAGTGAGGCCAATATTTGCTTTTCAAAACTTCTGTAACACACAATGTTGTCAGAGCTTTGGTTTCCACTGGTAGAAGTCAGGCTTTCATTACTGTGAGCAGAACCAAGCAGAGCTGACATCAGTGACAACTTCAACTGACAGTTCAGTAACCACCAGACAAACACAAAATAACAAAACAGAGACAGGAAAAAGCAGCTTTAAGGCTGTCTTCATCTCTCAGAGAGGGCTACAGAGAACAGCCTGAGCTTATCAGCAGCTCCTGGGCCAAGGGGCAGGGGTTTTGTGGGGAGAGGCTCAGATGCAGCTTCATCTGGACAATCAGGGCTTGCTGGGCTCTGGCATTGCCAATCACAACCTGCATTTTTGGCTTTTTGTTCTCCTCTTGCAATTTCTAGAAAGGGATATAGGATATATGTAGATAGATGGACAGATGTAGAAAGACTCAGAGCTGGAAGAGCCCAGAAATCAATGAAAGCCCCCAGTGATGGAAAGTTTTCATGTTACGAGTGATAGAACAGACCTTGTCCTGTAACTGAAAGACATTTATATGTTGTTCTGGGAATTCTTCAAAAGGTTTCCTTTCAGCAAGATAAAAGACAGTGTTTGGAGGTTGTTTTGAGGTGAAACATGCACAGAACTGATGGAAGAAAGGGTTGGGGGTGTTGCAAAAACGGTCCTGGCCTGGGACTAATGATTCACTTTAACAAACTCTCAGAAGAGAACAAGTTTCCACAGCTTTGCTTGTGGTCTATTTTCTGTGGATCAGCTTGTGGGTGTTGCTTTTCAAAGCTGGAAGAAATAAAAAGGGAAAGTCTGAGCTAGGAGGTCACAGGGGGAAAAAATCCTAAACTGTGCAAGGGAGAGGAAGGGTTTTAGCATTTGTCAATCATTCTTGTGATTAAGAAAGCAAAAAAGAGGATCTGCTGGAGGGTGTCTCTGTTTGTGGTCTAGGAGTAAATTAGTCTTGTGAACTGACACAAACACTGTCAAGGGAATCCTCTAATCCTGTCTGCAGATGGATTCTATTTACTATTTCGTGGTAATTTTTTTAATGGAGTCAAAGAGAACCACTCTACTTTCATTAACATAAACCAGAAAAATAAAGTGCATTTTTCTGTCTCTGCTGTTGACACATGACCTCTCAGAGGGTCACAAGGCTCAGAGTAGCAACACACATCAACACAGTGTATTTCAGTGTTTTCTCAGTGAGAGAGAAAAAAAAATAAAAGTGGAAGAAAACCTTCAGAATAAAGCCCCAGCTCCTTCTCTGGATACCAGCTCAGGGAGAGGAAGGATGCTTGCACTCCTTGAGTCACGGAGCACAAGTGTGTGTGTGAGTTAAACCATTGAATGAGGAGAATTTGAGCCATGAAGATAAACAGACATGACATTTCCATGGCAAGGGGTTTTTTAGTTTGTTTAGTTTTTTTGTTTTTTTTTTTTTTGCTGATCACAAGGGGCATTTTTCATAATCACAGACTGGAAAGGCACTGTTGGTCTGGGCTGATAATTCAGCTAATGACAAAGATCCCATGAACATCCCTGGGATAACATTTCTCCACCATTCCCAAATCCTGAAATGTGTCCCAGTGACTGAAAACACAGCAAAGGAGGGGAGGAATAAATATTAAAAACCACTTATACTAAAAACAAAGGAGGGAAGGTCGATTAGCTGTGCTCTGCTTTGAGAGCCCTCCCATGGCTCTCCCTGTGTGTGTCACCTGTCACAGGAGCCTCGTCCTTGTCTCAGAATATCCCTTGTCATGCAGCCACCACCTTCAAGTCCTCAGAGTAAAGGAAGCAGGAGTATCATTTTTCACTCGCTCAAATGCCACAGCACAATTCAGGGTTGGGGAGTGATGGAAAGGCTGTGGTGAATGATCCTCCCACCCCACTGAACAAATGTCAGGATTTGTCTGCAATTTGGATAATAGGAGAGGTACTTGGCTCTTGCTGAAGGAGATAATTTCTTGTTTCTGACTCCAAGGATTCCAAAATCGTGACAGACAACAAACTCATGAGGCAGCCTGAGACTGACCCAGCTTCGAAAATTATTCTCTGGTTGTTTGTTTTTTTTAATTTTTAAAGGAAAATTATTATTTTAAGTGAATGACTTCAAGAGTGAGGGCTTCAGGGCAAATATCAAATATCTCCAAAATGTCAGCAATGGGATCCAGACCCATTCCACTGCAGTAAGAGCTTGGGAACTGGAATTGGAGTGACAATTACATTGATTTGTGAAACAATGTGATTGTTTGGGTTCACACGGGTAACAAAACCTCAGTTTACCTTCCCATGGTTTTTTATCAGCTTTCTAAATCTGCAGCTGCCCACAGCAAATCTGGAAATAGTTGCTTGCTGAGACATTTCCCAGAAATATCATCCATCCTAAGTGGGTACAATATGAAACAGAGCATAAATTAGGTCTGAAATAATCCAAGTCATCAGTGCAGTGTTCCCAGACTGACCCATTCCTGCTGCCTGACCTTTTCACCTCTCACCTGTGCCCAGACATCCTCATGGTGCCGCAGAGAGCTGAATTCAGGGGTTTGAGAGGGAAAACAAACTCGGTCCTCCTTCTATGTCTGTTTATTATGCATCGGCGATAGCCAAGCACAAAGTCCCTCTCTTTTTCCCTCAGGAATAGCCACAATATCGCAGGCCCTGGGGAGGCACGGCTGGAAAGTGCAAGGCTTCTTCACATCACTGCTTTTTCTGCACTGGTTTTGTTAATTGGATTGTGCAGAGTCCAGGATCATTTCCCACTGTCCAATGGTTCCTTGATACCATTTTTTAGTCCATAAAAAATACTTCCCATAAGGGAACAATGAGAGCATATAGGAGAGGTAATGTGTGTACAGGGGGCAGCTTTCAGTGTCTGCAGCAACATATATACATGTGTGTGTATGTATGTATATCTTATATATACTTATTTTTACAAATACACTCTCCAGACGGTGGATTGAATCATGACCTGAGATGCAGTATAGAACACTTGTCTTAGGGAATAAAGTTTAGCACTAACACTGGGCTTGAAAACACAAAATGTAGAATGTTTATCAATGTGTGTAGAGCCATGAGAGATTAGGGAGGCTGTGGTACACAGTTAATTTCCTTTGGACTATCATTGCTCCTCTGTGCTTCATCCTCTGGGTCTTTATGGCTCTGGAAGAGCTGCTGCCCCCTGGACTGACTGCTTCAAGGCAGATCCCAGGACCTGAGTTTTGAGCTTTGTTTCCTGTAACCAGAGCGCTCTTCCTGTTCCCAGCCTGAAGGGGCTTCAAGAGCTGGAGAGGGATTTGGGACAAGGGAATTACAAAACAAGTGGAAATGGCTTCCCAGTGCCAGACGGTAGGGTTAGATGGGATATTAGAATTGTTCCCTGGGAGGGTGGGGAGGGTCTGGGAGGGAATTCCCAGAAGCTGTGGCTTCCCCAGATCCCTGGCAGTGCCCAAGGCCAGGCTGGACAGGGCTTGGAGCACCCTGGGATAGTGGAAGGTGTCCCTGCCCATGGCAGGGGGTGGCTCTGGATAGGATTTAAAGTCCTTTCCAACCCAAACTGTTCTGGGATTCTCTATGGACACAACCCTGATCTCCCCCATACACTGAAGCAGTATGACCCCCACCTGACCTCTGTGGTCTGCCTCAATCACCATATTTAAGCTACACAAAATAAAAAGAGGGGGAAAAAGCAGAAAACCTATACAGAGCTGCAAGATTCAGTAGCAGAGATGGATTTGTAGTAGAGATGGATTTGTAGCAGAGATGGGTTTGTAGCTGAGATGGTTTTTAACACCATAGAGGGTTCATGGGTCACACAAATATATGGGATCTGATTCCTATGGTGCTGGCACTGATGATGCAGAGTAAATAACACACGTTTTTACAGTCTGGCAGGTTCTAAAACACTCTCTGCTGTCCATCAGTGAAATGAAGCATGACATCGGGGCTGGTTTTTAAACAACCATAATCAGGCAGCTCTTGTGACAAATGACAAAGTCAAATTACAGTTTTGAGAATGAATTAGCACTTACTCACCAGGAGGGATGTGGCAAACTTACCTCTCAGAGCTGAAGAAACTTCCAGCTGACAAACAGGAAAATAAAATATGCAGGAAGAAAATGCAGTCCTGACATTTCCAGGGATGAGTGATGAAAAACGTAATGGCAAAATATCTCGAGAGGCTCACAGTACATTTTATTTTATTTACTTTTACAAAAAGCAATTGTATCGTGCTACTGACACTTGAGTCTCCTCAACCTTTGGAAAACAAAGCAGGAATTGTGGTGTCGTTTACTCAATCCACGATTCAAAATGCATTAAAAGACCACTTGAAGCTTTCTTTACTGTTCCTCCAGCACAGTCTGCAGGGGGACAGCATAAGGTGATGCCTTTAAAGTTTAATCAGGTTTGCTACTACTTATGACTTAATTCCTGACAGTGTGCAAAGGAAGATATTAAGGCTGGTGAATAGCATAGAGAATTAATTTCAAGGGTGAAAACTTAATATATTAGCTGCTGTTCACCCCCCAGCTCTCCTATAGGATGCCTAGATGGCACCTGTGATTCCACCTGGTCTGGAGTGAGAGGACTG
The DNA here is from genome assembly GCF_014805655.1 of Passer montanus. NCBI lineage: Eukaryota > Metazoa > Chordata > Aves > Passeriformes > Passeridae > Passer > Passer montanus. The sequence goes on from NW_024359056.1 coordinate 112,398, forward strand.
GAAAAAATTGCTCTGAGAATTAGGTGCAAAAATTCTGCTTTCTCAGCCCTGGTTGGTGGTGTCCAGGTTCCTAACTTTAACTGACATGAACTGGCAGTCACCAAATGGGCAAGGATTGAATGGAAATGCTCATCCCAGCTCCACCTGCTTTCCCTATGCTTGGGAAACGTGTACCATACGTGTACCATACACCCTAAAAAATAGATAGTTCACCACTCTTGTTTAATCTCATTATTAATTATGGTCATTGTTTAAAAAAAAAACAAAAAACCACAAAATCTTTGTCTTATTTCTCCTTTGAGTTCATCTGACCTGAGCTGTCCATTCCGAGAGCTCAGAACTGAACAAACTACTTTGTTACCAGGTTTGAAAATGCCTCCTGCTCATTACCAGATCCATCAGCCACTGAGACTGATCACAACAACATCAGTGAATATTAAAGGTTTGCAAGGAAGGGACACGTTATTAGGATTCTGTGGGGAGGAACACCATTCCTCAAGGATTTGGAAAATAAGATATTTTCCCCCTATCCCTAGATACTTGGGTAGCCAACAGGAAAGATTAGGGAGTATTTCTGAGCTACAGAGGTAACTGTGTGGCTGCAATAGAAAGACAGAGATTTTGGTGGCCCCTAAGTGTCAAACACACCCTAAAGGGAGGCCAAAGGGGGAGTTTTTACCAGGGCATGCACTGATAACACGGCGGGGAATAGCTTTGAGGTGAAGGAGAGTACACTTGGATTAGATATTGGGAAGAAATTCCTCCCTGTGAGGGTGGTGAGGGACCGGGACGGATTTCCCACAGAAGCTGGGGCTGCTGCATCCCTGGAAGTGTCCATGGGCAAGTTGGAGCACCCTGGAGTAGTGGAAGATGTCCCTGCCCATGGCAGAGGGCTGGAATTAGATGACTTTTCATTTCCCTTCCAATCCAAACCATTCCATGATTATCTGAAAGTCAGTGTTTAGTGGGATCTGTAGATAGCAAATTCTCTGTGCTGTTAAAGCTCCTTCATTTTCTTTCACTGTGTGTTATTCCAAGGCAACGAGTGTCTCCACTGATGAACCAAAAAAGGCTACATTAATAAATTAACATGCAGATCCCACCCCAAAAAAAGAGCAAGGGACAGACTCTGACACTGGCTGTTTTCTATTTTTATCAGACTTTGGCACAGCCCTTGCATTCCATCTGGAGAGAGCGAGGAGTTGCAGCAAACAGGAATTGTTATTGTTTACCCATTTTTACACTTGACCTCACACAGCTGATTCCCTAAACTGGGATTTGGTTCACCTTTTCTCTCGCCACAAAATGGGAAAGCAGCAGATACACCTCATTTAAATGAGGAAACAAACCAAAAAATTGAGCATGATTTGGGCATTTAGAAGCCTTTCATTATTTTTCATCTGCCAATGACTTCAGCCAGAAAGTTCTTTGAGAATGTTATTTAGTTGTTTTTCACTAAAGGAGAGAAGCATTAATTTGCTGAGAAAAAAATTAGGTTGTGGATAAGTGTGCTTGTTTGTGCTTCACTGCAAAACAGCATTTATTTTCTTTAGCAAAACCTCTTTGGTCTTAAAATCTGGTTGACATTGAAATTAATAATGAAACTGCTCTACCTGGTCCAGCTTGGAGCAATCAGAAGCTACCACGGAGACAGTGAGACCCATGCTTTGTGCCCAGGTCATATCTGAGGTTGCAATCAAAGGTTCAGCTGCCCCGGTACAGAGACAGAGCTCCTGTGGCATGTTGTGCACCGCCTGGGAAAGAGACAGCTTTGGGAAAGGCTTAATGCCCTTAAAGAGGCTCCAAGAGAGCTGGAGAGGGACTTGAGACAAGGCCTGGAGGGACAGGGCAAGGGGAATGGCTTCAAGCTGCCAGAGGGCAGGGGTGGAGGGGATATTGGGAAGGAATTTCTCTCTGTGAGGGTGGAGAGGGGCTGAGATATAATTCCTAGAGCAGCTGTGGCTGCCCCTGGATCTCTGGAAGGGTTCTAAGGCCAGGCTGGACAGGGCTTGGAACACCCTGGGATAGTGGATGCTGTCCCTATCCATGGCAGGGGGTGGCACTGGATGGGTTTTAAGGTCCCTCCCAACCCAAACCATCCTGTGATGATCCTGATTTGGTGTCACTTCTCTGCTGCTGTAGCACACACACCACCTGGTCAGAGACCCCTGCAAGGCTTCTCACCCTGCCCTGGGTCCTGTGCCCTCCCTGGCAGCAGTGTCCCGGGCCATGGGTTCTGCTCAGTGTGCAGAAGCTGCTGCCACCACAAGATCGCTCCTGTGGATCCCGTGTTCAGCAGGATGAGCAGGTTATTAATCACCCTGCAGCAGCAGTGTCTCTGGTCCAGGCAGGATTTTGATGCATTCCCACACAGGCAAAACCACCCTAAGAATTGCTGTGGCCACTTGAAAGCATTTGCTGCAAGTGCTGCAGCTTTTTTTGACAAAGACTGAGGGAAAAGGTTCGAGCAGTTGAGCAGCTCTCAGATTTCAATCAGAACATCCTCAGAGGGCATTATCAGTTTTCCTCAGCCAGGAGAGGTCCAGGGAACAGATCAATCCCTGTAAAGCTTAGGAGCTGCTCCCAGACATGGTTAAACTGCAGAGGATGATGGATGCATTGATGCCTGAATCTTCCACAGTATTTCTTTCCACATGCTTACAGTTTTTCCAGGGGAAACATGAAGACAAGCATTTGTCATTGCTAAAAGTCCTGTTTATTACAAATTTGAGTATAAATTCCAAAACAAGTCAATTTAAATCAGCAGATAACTCATCATTATATAGAAGAAGAAATGTAAAAGTATTTTCTTTACTAAGGAACTAGTAAAGAAAGTTCACGCTCTTTGAATCATCTTTGGAAGGTAACATTGCAAGTATATATCAGAATATGTGTGTATATAATTTTTTTTTAAATTAAAATTAAAAAATATACACACACATCTCATGGCTGCCTATGAGACCCTCCCCACTGTTCCTTGATATGAGAAGGAAACTTTCCTTTAATTTCTCTCAAATTTAGATGCATTCCATAAGGCAGGGTGTGGATAGTTAGATTTTCTGAAGGTTTCAGGGAATATCAGTACCCAAAACTTCATCATTTCAAAGACTTTTAGCTGCAACACAGTCAACTCTAACCCCTTTTTTCTCTAACCCTTCTGAAATGGTGGGATTTTCTTGCCATCTGAAGCCCCTTCTGATGACCTCCAAGATATTGCTGTCATTTGGGTAATTAATCTTGAATTAGGAGTCCCTGAGGAAGAAATTTTCCTCTATCCCTGGAATCGGCCATCTAGCTGCCTCTCTAGCTGTAAATGGGAATATAATTCTTGTAATTATAAAAAAGCTCTTTTGACTTATTTCTGATGGAACATCCATGCAATTGCATGACACTACAGATCCTGAAACACTTGTTCCTGCAGGAATTGTGTTTCCAATCATAATTTTTTTAAGACGGAACAGAATCCTATTTATTTTTTCCAGTGTTTTAGTTTCTTTGGTTACCTGCAATTCCTCACTGCCTCTGCCCTAACACTCTGCGTATTTTCCATTTTAGGCTCTTTCTTTCCTGCAATCAAACCCCCGGACACACTTTTTAAAATAACATTTTGGCTGGGTTATTTAAACAGCTGCATCAACCCCATCATCTATCCATGCTCAAGTCAAGAGTTCAAGAAAGCGTTCCATAACGTGCTGAGAGCTCAGTGCCTCCTGAGGAAGCAGCCAGCAATGAAGCAAACCCCCAGCTTCAACCTCAACCATCCTGCAGGCCAGAGCATGGAGAGTGGCAAAGGGGTGGTCCGGATCCCTGTGGGATCAGGAGAAACTTTCTACAAGATTTCCAAGTCAGACGGGGTCTGCGAGTGGAAGATATTCTCCGCCGTGCAGGGCATGCCCACCAAAAATACCGTTTCCAAAGACTGCACAGCTGCCAAAGCCAAGAGCAAAGGGTTCCTGCAGGAATGCTGCTGTGCAGGCACTTCAGGGAGTCTCGTCCATGAGAACTGCAAAGTGCCAACCATTAAAGTCCACTCAATCTCCCTGAGCGAGAGTGGGGAGGATGTATAACTGGCTGGGTGCACCAGGTTGGCAGCCTGGGGGCTTCATGGGATGTCACTCTTTTTATGGGGAAGTAGGAATAAGCATGATAGTTGAAGGGATCCAGGTATGAACAAGTGAAACAGAGCCAAATCTTTAGAGGAAGGATGTCTGTGAGTGCTGGGAGCATGAATGGAGCCTCTCAAAGATAGTGCATGGCTTCAGTGGATGTTATTCTGAGAGTCCAGCATCTTCCAGGTGTTTCCTTGGCATTTAAAAGTGTTATCCCTTTATTCTCCTCCTTTAAAGTTCACACTGCTCTCATTTAGGGGCAGTGGAGGAGAAAGAGAGAACCACAAAGACCCTGTACTGATTTCAGCCTTGACACTCTCTGGCAGCTTCACCTCCAGAGCCATTTTGTGATTCCACCCTCCCCATAAGGCCAAACCTCACCTGTGGATTTCAGTCAACGCCATTGACAAGGAAAACTTGATCCAAGTGACTGCACTCCACTAAGCTTCAGAGACCAAGGAGAACTTTTCCTTTTTGCACAATCAGCCTCCCTAATCTCCACACCATACCAAATGAAAATTTGCATGTGTACTTGGTTTGTTCAGGTGATCCCTGCACCTTGATGCAGGTCTAATAAAACTCAAAACTAGGTAAGCCCTTATCAAACGAGGCTCAAAGAACTCACTTGCATTCATCCTTTTGTTTTTCATCTTCTGAGTCCATCAGGAACGTGCTGAAAAGCTCAGCAATTCTTTGCTTGGGTTCTCAATAGCCAGATCAGTGCCACAGTCACTGGAAAAACTACAGATCTTTCCTGTCTCCCTGCCCAGTGTTTTGCTACATTCCTTTTCCCAACTCCTTCAAGTCAGGAAGTGACCAAGTGCCCAAAGCTTTCTGTGAGATCCTGGTACTCTGGAGTCAGGAATTTTCTCCTTGTTCTAAGCAGGGGGAGTTAAACATGTTAAAAGGCTTATAGATGTCCATCCCCACGAGAAAGGGCCATCCCTTGGGAATTTGGGAGCAAAGTATTTAGAAGCATGTTATATTTTAATACAGCTAATCCAAATAAATAAATAAATGAGATGGCCAGCATCTGGAAGAAATAGTGGGAGGAATTCTCTGTACAATATTAGAAATAAGCCACTCTTGACATAACTCCTCCTGAGCCTGCCAAGTAAGAATTCAGCTCCTTGAAACAACATACGAGCCCCTGCTCTTGTCTGTGTCAGCTGCTGTGCTTAAGATCCACTGCCTTGAAAAGGGACATGGCTCAAGATAAGGGTCATTATCACAGGACAGGGTCTTGAAACAACACTTTGCTGGTGTTCATGAGAAATCATTGCTTATTTATCTCTCACTCAGTATTAAGTCCCCAACGTCAAGAGGATTTGTCTCCTGTGTCTTTTATTTATGCACTCACAGAAGACAAATCTGTCGCATGATCCCAGTTTTAGCTCAAATAAGAAATCCACCTCACATTTAAGGTTCTTCAGGCCTAGAATTTGAAACTAAAATGTGGCAATACTATGTAAGAAAATATTCTCATGGTGCTTCAAGCCAAGAGCAAAAGGAGAAAAGCTGGAAATCTCATAAGAAAGTCACATGAGACTCATGGCCAAGATTCCCAGTCTCACAGGGTTCAGATATGTGGGACGTGTATTTGGACAAAACCTGAATTTTGAAACACTTTGAAAAAACACTTCTTGCATTGAGCAGGACTGGCAAGATTTAAAGTCTTCACTGCACACTCTTGGTTCCCAACCCCGTCTTATTCTACAACCAATACTTGTTTTATGACCAATAAGACCCTTTTTGCCATATTTTCTTTGGAGTTGGGAGATTTACAGAGGGTTGCTGCAGTAATTTCAGATTTATTGAGGTTTCACAGTGTCAGGCAAGGAGTTGTTGTGGAGCTACACATGGAGGCTTCCACAACTGGATTAATTAAACTCCAGAGCAATTCTGATGCAGCAATATAATCTGACCCTGTAAGTTGAAGATTAATAAATTAACCTGTTGCTGGCAGTGCCAGGATGGACATGGATGTAGCACAGTTCTCCAGCGTGGCAGAGACAGAGGTTGGAATAATGAAGTTTTGGTCTCATCTTCATCCTTTTTTTTGTCATCAAACAGATTCTAAAGAATGTCTCTGTTTCCAGTGACTCTGAAAAGCTCCTAGTCCTCAGCATCAGGTGAGCCTGCTCCCGGCCACACCTCTGCTGCTGCCAGGTTTGCCAGCAACAACAAACACATAATTTGTTTGGCTCCCTCAGAGAATTTCTGCAGGAAAACTGCCCTGTTCCCTTGTTGCAAGAAGGGTCATTGGCACTTGTCATTTTAGTGGATATTTGGACTGAGAAGTCTCAAAAACCATAGAAGGAGCTCTAGGAAACAGAAAAAAAAAAGGAGTGCAGATCCAAGCAACCCATATTTTCTCGTTATTTAAAGTGAACTTGGCACTGGTGAAAGAGCTGCAGTCACAGAGGCTGAATGTATCTGTCTGTCTAAAAGCATGAACAGGCCAAGAGGTTTTCCCAGAGGCTGGACATCAGTCATCACTTGTAAAACCTTCCCAGCACAGAGCAGAGATCTGATGGAAAGTGAGAACAGTGGAGTGCCAGGAATTCCCCTCAAAACCAGATCCAGTGATCCACACTGAGCTGGCAGTCATGTGTCCTGCCTGAAACCTCCAAGGGATGGCTCTGACATCCCACCATCCTCTCGGGTCAGGGTTTTCTGTTGGGAGTGACAGCCAAGATTTTCATGTTGGGTGAAGCACAGTCTCTGCTGCACAGGGTTGAGAGCTGGAGCATCACAGAGATGACTCCTAATTTGCACAGCCTGAGGTGGAGGAGATCACCAACCCCTCTTCATCCCAGGGTAGCAAAAGTCCAGTTTCCACAGTCAATTCAGATATACTCTCTGATGTTTTTGAGGCTTCATGTACTTTGCAAGATTTTTCAAATCAAAAATATTTAAGTTCTGCCCACTATCCAAATAAATGTCTTCTCATTTTTATATTCTTTATTTCTCTATGCCAACTCCAAGGATAAATTGTGTGTTGTGTAAAAGAATATTCTCCTTTGCCAGGCCTTAATGTACTGGAAATCCATAACACTGAAAAGAAGAAAGATTAAGGCAGGAATATTTCTTGCTTCTCTACTTGGAGTAAGCAAATGGATTTCACAAAGCTTCTTTAAAAAATCTGCCTGCCTGACTTTTTCAGTGTTCTGAAAGGCAACACTGACAGGCTGCAACAACTTATACTGATTGAAGTCAGTTAAAAGTCAGTTCCACTTCAGTTTGCTGAAGTGGAAGTGCCCAGTTCTAGGTGTGCCTGTTGGCCTTGAGCTACTGTTGCTCATGGCTCATTGGGGTTTTATTAGGCACTACATTTTAAAATAAAGCTACTGAGGCACAGAGCAACTCAGTGATTCATCCAGCAAGGTTTCAGCTGTCCCAGGCTGAATCCATACTGGGTAATTAACTCCACATCCTACCCAGAGATACCTTGACCCTCTTTCCTGTCTTAATGTGGTTTGGATAAGCAAGACAATGTTGAAAACTAACTCAAGGGGACAGGCTGTTGGCACCAATTTTTCCTCGATGATCTCTTCTGACAGCAGAGCCAAAGAAAAAAGTGCGTTGGTCTTCAAAATGTTGCACTTAGCTGCAGGCATATTTGGGACCTGCACCAGTGTTATCCTTTCCCAAGAAAAATCCAACAGGTCATGAGACAGCTGCTCTCACAGCAGCATCTGCTTTCTGCCTCTCACACACTGAAATATTTGTGAAGGTATTTCATATATGACAGTGCTACAAAAACCACAAGACACTACAGAGGTAGCCTGTGGTGCTTTAAAATACAGATCTTCCCCCCAGCTTGACAGATGTAATTGAATCTCTGATTTCCCAGGAAGAGATGGAGCATTTGTCTCAAGGAGTGGAGTGAAATGTCATTCCTTCTCTACAGAGCACACTGCATATTTCTCATGCTGACAGAGAAGGAGAAAATAGCAAATGTGAGCTAAGGGGAAATGAATTGCTGAGGAGGAGAGCTAAGGATGGCTACAATCACGTGAGAAATAACACATCTGTCAGTCCCACAATAGGCTCAAGGCTCCACTTAATGAACATTTCTCTCTCAGTGCAACACTGGGCTCAAACCCAGGATGAGTAACAGCCTCTCCTTTATCATCATGGTAACATCAAGGTCTTTTTCAGAGTCAAAAGCCTCCACATGTTAATAGTGAAAATAAACACGATTTTACAGCTCAACATCTCATCCAAAGAATGAGACTTTCTTGCATTAATCCAAATTTCTTATCAGGTGCCAAAATTCAGCTCTAGTAAACTGTTTTCTGAAGTTGGAAAACACAAACCTGCCTAGCATTTCAGCATGTTTCCACTTTCAAAGCAAGTCCACTCAGCCAATGATGGAAAACTGCCCTGAATTTCACTGAATATTCAATTCTTCCTGACAGTATGACTGTGGGAATTGTATACAAGCTGATTAGCTGATTTGGGTTGAGTTTTTTGGTTTTTTGTTTTGTTTTGTTTTGTTTTTGTTTTTTTTGTTCTTTTGGTTGTTTTTTTGTTTGGGTTTTTTTTTTGGTTGGTTGTTTGTTGGTTTTTTTTTAGGTTGGGTTTTTTTGCTTTGCCAGCTTTTGGTTGCAAAAAAAAAATTGTTTTGGTTTGTTTTGTTTTTTTTTTCTTTCTGCCTGCAGCAGTTTTTTTGCCTGCATGTTGTACAAGTTTGGCTGGTTTTAAAAGATTTTTTGTGGGGTTTTTTTGGTTGGTTTTTTGGTTGGGTTTTTTTGCTTTGCCAGCCTTTGGTTGCAAAAAAAAAAAATTGCTTTGGTTTGTTTTGGTTTTTTTTTTTTCTGCCTGCAGCAGTTTTTTTGCCTGCATGTTGTACAAGTTTGGCTGGTTTTAAAAGATTTCTCCTGAAACAGGCACTGCATTTTCTGACTGTGGTATTCTTGTGTCATTGAATTTTCTATGTGCTGTTTTCCAGCTTTATCATGTTTGAACAGTTCATGCTGGTCATTTCCCTGAACAAAATACTAAATGTATATGAAATCTTGCTAAGGTGAACAAATAAATTATTGGAGGGAATGTGTACTTTGGGATATGTGAGCTCTATGTCTTGTTGGTTGTTTCTATCCTCCAAATTATTCATACAGATTTGTCTTCTCCCTTTCAACAAACATTTCAGACAGAGCATCAGGTAGAGATTCTTCCCAATACTTCTGATCTTAGTGGGGTTTAGTAGGAGCAAGGTGCAAAGTGAATAAAAGAATTAAACTGATATTTCTACTGTAAAAAGTTGAAGTTCTTAAAAAAACTTTGCACAATTTCATTTGGACCCCAGGTCCTTACTCTGCTCTTTCAGTTTGCTTACAGTAAAACATCAGGTCCAGATGAAATCCAGCTCATTTTGCTGTATTCCTTATAAACAAACACCAGCAGAACAATCCTCGTCCACCCAAGAATGTAAATGGGAAAGACAAGTGCTGAGTTATTATTTCCTGATTTATAAAGGGAGAACTGAGGCACAGGGAAGGAAAAGACAGATTTCAAAAACAGCTGATGCACCAGGAACCTTGAAAGCCCTGACTTTGGTTGCCTTTAGTGAAAACCTGGGAAATTCCATCCAGGGAAACTCTAGAAAACTTCAAATGAAAGAAAAACCAAACCAAAATCAAACCTCAGTTGTCCTTCTGCTTCTTCCATAGGTCTGTTCTCTTTCTGGATTAAAATATACATTTATCCTGAATAATTTTATGCTGCAGTAGAGTCTGGGAACTTCAGCAAAGGACCAGGATTTGGTCTTTAATAGACACAGACCTTGCTCTAAAAAATTTCCTCATGAACTTACAGGCCAGAAAACTTCTTGCAACTCTAAGCAATAATTTGGAGTGTCAGAATGCCCTTGTGACCACCAGATTTGCTGTCAGATAAAATAAATTTTTTAAATAAAAATCTGCATCAGTCTTAATAATGTGGATGTAGGTCCTTCCTTGTATTACAGGTCACCCTCCCTTGCTGGATCCTGCCAGGTGAGGAGAGGAAGGAGTCACATTTTCTGGCATTTTGGATAAGGATTCTTTTTTCCTAACAGGGTAGTGAATTTTTGACCTTACACAAGTCACCACTTCTTCAGTGTCCAAACTTCCCTTCTGTGCAATGGGTGTGATTTATCCCAGCTGGCTGAGTCTCATAAAACACCATCAATGATTTTGAAAAACTGACATATGTCAAGGAGAAAAATAAAACATCTTGGTGTATTTGTTTAGTTTCACTACAAGGACATGAATTAATCAAATTCTGCTTGTGCTTTTTTGCCATTGATTTACCCCTTTCTGGCTCCTCAGACTTCTTTGATACTTTGCCCACCCATGCGGCAGCTGGTGATGATGGCATTGCTTCATTTCCCAGACAGATTCTGCTCTCAAGTCTATTGGACTATTGAGGGTTTTTTCATCAAGATTCAGACCTCAAGAGAAATTCTATGACAGTAATAATAATGGCCCCTGCAAGATAAAAATCTTATCTTTTGTTTTGCTAATCTAGCTGCAGGCAAAGGTCAAAGCAGTCGGGAGTTTTATTGAGATTCAAACACTTCTAACAACACAAGTGACACCGTGCTGGCAATTACAGGACAAGTAAACATCCAGTTTTTCATTCAGCTGTTATTGGCCTAATGCTGTTGAGGTTTTTACAGTAAATTTCTGTTGAAACTGGATTTGTTTAAACCTACTGGTTCATATAATGAATTACCAGACAATTACCAGACCCTGATTTTTATCAGGAGCTGTAGAAATGTCAGAGTAACTGTGGAAATTCATTTTTTTTTTTTTCTCCCTGATATCAACATTAACACCAAGATTCCCCAGTTTTAGCCTGGGAATGCAGCTGATCTTTTGTATTAAACAAATGGATTTGGAGCAGCTTCATGGACAGGCTACCAGCAATGTGGCACTGCCAGTTTGGTTTCTCACTATAATGATCAGCTCCATCTGGGACAGATTCCAGACACAATTACAAATGCTCCTTTAATCTAATAATCCACCTCCCAAAGCAAGGAGAACCTACACAATTTGCATCAGGGAGATGGGTAAGAAATTCTGCATAAACATCTCTAAGTGTTTAGAAATCATGAAAGAGAGGGAAAAAAATGAGGAGTGGGATTTGATTTCAGCTGAGGATCATTCCCAAATACACTTCTACACCCCATAATTTAGCTTTTACAGTTGGTTATAACTGAAGTGCTCTGTTATGTTTTCAGGAGAACACAGTATATGATGGATTGAAGCTTTCTGGGTATGTTTTCTTTTTCTTTGGCATTTTCTTCCTGACATATTTTGGCAAAATAGAGAAAGGGGGAAAAAAAGCCAGGAAAAAAATTAATGCCTCCCATAATGAAAAGAATGAAGGGCTGATTCTGTTTCCCCTCAACCCAATTAAAAATACATATTGAAACAGATCCAGCATTCCTTATCCATATTGAGCAGTCAGTCACAAGGAGCTCCAGGACAGTTTGCTGCAGAATTACCTCTGGCTCCTCAACATGAAGCCGGAGAATTCCTCATTAATGCAAACACAGTCTTAAAAAAAACTATTACCAGCAATTAGGAAACCATTTCAGTGGTGAAGTAGACAGAGTGAAGCCAACTCAGCATCACATTATCCTTTGTGTGCAAACCTAGATCCCATCTAAGCTTAGCCCAGAGTCCCTGTTCAGTGTCTGAAGACATTTGCATAGCTGAGACTGGAAAAACTTGGGGCAAAAATATAGCCTGCAAGGAGTAGGACTCTCTCAGTTGATCCAAAGGATTATTTTAGAAAAGGGAATTCTGTATGTGATTTATTTTCACACAGAAAAACCTACCCCGAACTTGTTGACTATGACATACACCTGATCATGCACATTCCTAACATGTTCTTTCACTCCTTCAAAGCAAAGGGAAGAGAATGTTGGAGAGCTTCATTAAATATCTCATTTGTTGATTGTTTCCTCCCCATGGACAACCCTAATCTCACATTTGCCCGTGGCTCTGCATTTTTCCTTCCTTCCCAACAACAAAGCCTGATTTTATTTTCTTTTCCTGGTGGAGCAGGACAAGACTGTGGAAAGTGGGGGTTTCCGCAGCTGCATCCCTTCTGAGTGATGAGTTTTCCATTGTGTGACACCCAGGAGACAGCACTTTCACATCTCAGTATTCTTCCTCGGGCTTAAGCTCACAGAAAACTGGGTTTCCCCAGGAAAGCATCTGGGCTAGACAGGCTTAATTCTAAATAACACTGCTGATATTAGTCCTGAGCTGTAGGAGAAAAGGGGAGCAGACAGCCAGTCACTAACAACCCACTGCTGAGCCCACCTCCTGCCCAGTTTTCCTGTTAAACCATCCCGGTGTATTTGGGCACAATTGAAGATTCTCTGGCTAGTGCAATATTTCCCTCCCATCAAATACCCCTGAAATACCCATGAGTTTTTCAGCAGCTTCTCAGGATTGAAAACTGGTGCTATTCCCCTTGCACTCAATGAAACCCACAGCAGTATTTCAGCCCAGTTAGGGCTATGTTATATTAAAAGGTTTTGTTTTGCTGGTTGAGAGTTTTCTAGAACTAAAAAGCCTTTTTTGTCACCATCTGCAATTGCACTGCGATGTTTGGTGTTAGCACAAAGCTGAAGAGCTGCTACCTGCTCCTTCCCTGGCCTTTTTTCCCCCATTCCAGCTGCAGAGATGGAGGCAGCTGGCAGCAAGCAAAGCCTTCTTGACAAGTGAATTCTTTGCCACCACTCCCTCCCTCCAGTTGTGATGCTTCTTTATTATCAACTCACTGCTGGAAATCACTCTGAGCTACTGTGAGATGAAATATTTAGTATTTATTGATGACTCAAGGAAGAGTATTGGTGTTTATTGACCCCCTGCCTCTTAAACCAAGTATTCCCTCTGTTGGCAGCTCCCATGATTTATCCTTGAAAGAGGGTAAACTCCAGCTCAGGGACTCCAAAATGCTACTTCAGTTTCAGGAATGTTTTGAGTTTCCCCTGAGAGCCATAAAAATCTCAAACTAATGGTGCTATATCTGAAGCTGTGGTGCAGGAGAGGGCATGAGGGAGGAGCACTGCCAGGGTTTAAAAGCATTTCTTTCCTTGAGCACTTGGAAAATGGAGGACAAACTTAATTATTGCTAAAGCCAGGGATCACTAATTAAACCCCCAAAAGCAAAAGACACCAAACCCCTGCTAATATTTTTTAAATTTTGTTTTAATTCTAAAAATTAGAGAAAATCAGCTATTTTGAAAAAGATAACTTCTTGCACTGGCTTTTTATAGTTTGAGGATGCCCAGTCCAGCAGTATCCTGTCCCTGAACTCCAATGGGATCACGTAAAAGTGATCTCAGGGGGAGGTGTTCTCCTTAGGAAAACAGGTATTTCTGAAAGAGATGTCCTGGTGTGCAGGGAGAACACAGCCAGCACTGCAATGGGCAGCCTGTCTCTAAAATACCTACAACCCCCCAAGATTTTGTTTGTATTCAAGCTTTGAAGTTCTCACACTCATTGTGGACTTCTCAACAGGTGATAGATTTTTTATAAAAACCTGTCTTTTAGTTACATATTTAATTATTCAGTGTGTCAGCTGACCTGCAAGAAACACAGTTTTCTCAAAAATCCTGAAAAAGATCCATTTCAGAGATGAATGGGGTCTATTTGGGGATTACCATTAATATTACTATTACTATTATTATTACTGTTGTGACACCACTAGCGATCCCTCTCAACATTAACCATTCTGTGATTCTGTGATCATTATCATTGTTATTGCTATTATTCTTCTTCCTATTCCCTTGGCCTTACATTCCTCTACACTCCTAGAAAACTGACTCTTTTCTGCTTTCAGTGTTACTCTGTCAGAGCCCCATCACAGAATAATCACACAGAAAAAGATCTTCTCATTCTGGTTTTTTTAAGTACTTAGTTCAGGCACTGCTGCCTAGTGGCCTGCACTGAGGCAGCTGAATTTAACCACCAAAAAGTATTTCTGCTGGTTTTCCCATTTTTTTCTCCACTCCAGACTATTTATCTACTTCAATTATACCATTACTGTTTAATTACTTCAACAAGGCCTTTTGCTGCTACCAGATATCACAAAATATGAAGGTGAGGAGCTAAAATTTTTGTTTGCTGCTGTTTTCTTTAAGGAAAACAATATTTCAAGCATGTTCAGTAAAACACGCAGCTTGTCTGGGCTCAGGCTGGTGAAGCAGAAGTGGATTTGGAGTACTCAGCGCAGGAAGAATTTCCTCACAAGGTACACACTGAGAACTCATGCCAGTTCAAACAGGCTAAATTCACCTCCCCAAAAAGCCTGTGCATTCCCATCAACTGCCTGAGGAATTGTATGAGAATTTATAGTGTGTGTGAGAAAGTATAGAGAATCTGAACAGCCAAACCCCTGTCAATGCAGAGGAAAAGGAACACGTACTTATTTATGAGCACTGAGGCCAGACCCATAAATTGCCTCCTCCTTTTGCCAAAAGCACAGGTTCTGTGGGGTTGTTGGCAAGCTATTTTCAGGCACTTCTATGACTTACACTCTGTTGTTCTATCCAAGGAACATTTGATTGGGAATTCAGCTGCCTGATTCTGAATGCATGACACACACCCCAAAGAGAGGCAGTTAAATTAAATTACAAGGCTTGGTTGGGTTGTTGTTTCACCTGCGACATGCCTGCTGTGTCTACCCAGGAAATATCTGAATATAAATCTCATCTCAAGCTGTATTTCTATATGGATCCAGACATATTGCAAGGCTTCTGATGATTCCTGAGAACAATATGCCCCTAGTGCTGCCAAGAGATCATGTCTAAACACCCCAGAATCCCTGTTCACCTCCCTGAGGATATTTGTTTTGCCGAAAGCCGGGTACAAAAATACAATTTGGGGTCTATAGAGACAGGTGGCAAACAGCAAATGGGCTAGTCCACATATGCTGTATCACCTGGAATGCCTTGGGCAGTTTTGCCATCTCGTGGTGGTCTCGAAGCAAAGCTGGGGTAAGAGGATCTGGGAGGAGAAAGTGGTGCTATAGGAACACAGGAAAATGGGGGGGAAGTCAGGGAAGGCAGGGAATTTCCCTCACCAGTTTGTCCTCCCATTTTACCCTGATTCCATTTTACACCAGGATGTTGCCCCACTGCACAGCATAACCAACTTATGCCTGACAGTGAGCTTAGAGGATTTTATTTCTGATCCCACTGCTGCTGAGCAATGGCTACACCCAGGGAGGAAAATCTCCCTTCCTGCCTCTTGAGGGATGTGCAGGCCGATCTATTGGATTGGTACCAATATTACTGACAGGACTGCCTTGGTCTGTCTGGCCTCGGCTGCTGATCAAGTAGCAGCACCTGTGGTCCTTCCTCCCCAGAGACGCTGTTCAGTACCTGTGGTCGCAGCTGGGCACGTGGGGACAAGTCCGGGCACGCCCCGAGCTCCAGGCTGGAGCTTGCTGTTGAGGGGGTCACTCCTCAGGCCTTCCTGAGCTGGAGAAACCCTTAAGGCGAGGTGAAGACAGGAGCGGGTCCTGATGGAGACTTTTTAATCCAGTTTTTATTCTGGTGGCATGGCCTCTGAATCTTGCAACAACTCCACTGAACTCTCCCACCAGAACTCTCCAACAGAACCCAACCTTGTGCTCTGCTTGCCCTTTTACCTGGGGACTGGGGCAGGGGAGGGGACCAGGGACCACCAACCAGGCACAGGGGAGGGGGTCTCAGGTGAGAGGGACACCTGGGTGGGCCAATGGCCCCAAAGGGGGTGGAGAGCATCCTTTGAACCTGCCAATCACTCGATGCTCTCTTGGAATTTCTGGGTTGACAGACAGTGCCCAGCAGGGGTAAAGGTTCGGGAAAAGGAGAGGTGATTGACAGCCCCCCGGGGAAGGAAATTTCAGGGAGAAACCAGGGGAAACTGAGGCAAGTCATGACATCACACCACAACACTGATCCAGGCATCCATGGGCTCATCCCAAACAGGAACATAGAGTGTTGGCTCTGCAAAGAGGTCACAGGAGCTTGGGAGATGCCAGAGCAGAGGCAGGGAGGGAGGCAGGTTTGGAGAGCTTCAGTCTCAGAAACATCAGCAGAAAACGCTCGAAATTAACTGAGGTGACCAAGGAAATGTTGAGACTGACACAGAAAATGAGCCCTTCCTGTGAAACTCTGATTACTGCAGTGAGTTAACAGTGTATCTTCTTCTCCCTGTTTTATATAACCAAGGTTCTGCAATTGTTTTGGGATTGATTTTGTTGATTCCAACAGAGGAAATTTTTTTGAGGGAGGGAAGATTAGCTTTGGAGAGACTTTTCAGTGGGGTTCAAGCTCAGTTGCTGTGAAGAGATAATGTGGACATGTGGAAATCAGGAAAGAAAAATGAAGCTGGGGTTGTTTTCCTGCTCTCTCTTCTAATTATTCTTAACCCAGCACTTCTTATGAAAGGGAATAACAGCCTGGTCTAAATTTAGAAGAGAGAACTCCTGGGTAAATGGGAAGGCTGGAATGATGCTAAGACAAAGGAATCAAGCTACAGGGGGGAAAAACATTAAAAAAACCCCCTAGAAATAATTTTTTAAAGATGACCAAAGTAAAAGGAATCTGCCTCTTTGGGATCTGTATTGGTGACGTGACTCAGCACCTTCCTGCAGGTTGAGACCAGCTCAGGACAAGCAGCAAACCACAGCAATAGGATTTCTATTCTCTTTGTAACCACTCAGATGTCTATAAAAAACAGAATATTTTTAAATTTTTGCTTCATTTTAGAAAAAGTCCATGTTTGAAAGGAAAATTAGAAATGAGAGGTGTTTTGTTTATTGGGGAGAGCAAAAGAGATTACCCAGAACCATGACAAATTCATCTTCATCTTGTCATTGTTTGACACTGGCCAAATGCCAGGCACCCATGAAAGTTGTTTGCTTACCTTCGTTTGACATAGTTGGCCGAGGAGAGGGGAAAAAAATTAACAACGGGCTCATGAGTTGAGATAAGGACTTCGACTCTAAGGGCAAAACAGGTCCAAATTTAAAGCTATAAGGTAAATTTATCGTTAACAGAGTAAGAGTAGAATAATCCTATTGATCCCATTGTTCCCATTGACACCATTGATACCATTGATCCCATCCTATCCCATTGATGACATTGATGCCATCCCATACCATCCACCCCATCCCACTGATCCCAATGTAAAATGAGCCTTTAAAACACTTCCCCCCCACACACCTCCCCAGCCCCTCCCTCTTTCCCACAGACAGTGCAGAGAGACAGGGCGTGGGAGTTTTGGTCAGTTCATCACTTGAGATCTTTTGTTTGCTCAGGGAGAGGAGTCTTGTCTCTGCTATGCTCTGGGATCCCTCCAGTGGGCAGTCTTCCCAAAACTGCTGTGGTGTGGGTCACTAGTCCATGGGGTGCAGTCCTCTAAGGATAGGCTGCTGCTCTAGTTTGAAAGCAAGGGTTCTCTTTCTCTATATGTGGAAGCAAGGGCCCTCTCTCCTATCTCTGGAAGCAGAGGCCCTCTCTCTCTATTTGGGTCTCCCACTTGATCACAGCTTTTTCTACTATCTATCTGCTCTAGTGTGAGCACTTTTCCCGTGGGCTGCAAGTGGTTCTTTGCATCCCCCATGGACTTCATTCATTACAGGGTGGCAGTTTGTTTCATTATAGTCCTCACCACAGCTTGCAGAGGAATCTCAGCTCTGACACTTGGAGCATCTCCTCCCCCTCTTTTTCTACTGACCTTGGGGCCACCACGTTGTTTTCCCTCACACTTCCTCCTCTTCTCCAACTGGAAGAAAAATTGCTGCTTGTAGGTACAAGTTCCACTAATGGAAAGATTCTTGCAAGATCTCACAGTGTTGAAAGTTTGATCTCCTCTAGGTTCTGCGCCAGGGAATTGCTCATCAGCCCTTCTGCTGCCGGCCAGGCAGCCCTGCTGCCATGGTGTGGGCAGTGGTGGCTGCCGTGGTGCTGGAGCTATTTAATGCCTCTCCTCATACAGGGCACCGGGAAGGAGAAGCTGCCCTGTTCTTCTGCCACCCTGCCCTTCTGCCCATGCCAGGCAAGGCTTGCTGCAGGCTGCACCGAGGTGGAGGTGGCCGTGGTGGTTCCAGGGATGGCCCTGGCAGCAGCACCTCACCAGCCCTGGAAAAAACTGCACGTGCGCTGTTTTGATTTTCCTCTGAACTATGTCATCACAGAGGCATTACCAACCTCTTCAATCAGCTAAGTAGCCTGTCCATCTTCAGAGTCATCAGAGACTGGTTCTGTTGGACATGATGGAAACTTCTAGCAGCTTCTCAGAAAAGCCGTTTATTTTGCCCTCTCCCCTGCCAAAAACCAGTCTGTGCCAAATCAACACAATCTCTAAAAGACTTTTAATGAAACTAGATGAATGTCTAAAGAATATGGCAGCTCAGGCTCAAAATCTTGGCCTGGTCTCAGAACAAATCGGGGAATTAACCAAAGAACCATAAATTATAAAAAACCACTAAACAGTTAGGAATCCAAACGTCTTTGACAGCTACAAAACTGGAAATATTTTTCTCCTTTTAAAGTGCACAAAGCACAGATCATTTTTTCAGACAGATATTTCATTATTTGAGGCTTTTTCTTCCAATGAGAAGAAGCATTTTGTTGCCACATGCTCCCTGCCGAGTAATAATTAGCATTGACTCCATGATTGCAGAAGGCTGATGAATTGCTTTATTATCTATCTCATACATATATTCTACTATATTTATTAAGAAGCTCGTAACACTTACAGACAGTCCAATACAGCTTTGGCTTAACTGGTCAATCAATCCAAACACCATCCAGTGTCCAATTAAGAAATCACCCACAAACAATCTCCATAACACACTCCATATGTGAACAACAACAGGTGCAGCAAGTGGAGATAAGAATAGTTTCTCATTCTTTTCTCTGAGCTTTTTCACAGCTTTCCCCAGGAAAATGCCTGGGAAGGTTGTCTGTTGCTCTCTGTGGCCAGAGCTGCTGCCACAGCATTTTGTATTTCTTTTTATCCTTAAACCACAGCTTATTCCAGAGAAAAGTGCAGCAATCAGCAGCAACAGGACTGGACATCGCCTGACAACTCATTACTGGTGCCTGATGAATTAAATGTCTTTGGAGAAGGAAGGCAACACAAGAAGGGAGCTTTCCTGGGAGTTCTCCCTGTGCCTTCAGCCTGACACTTCCATCCATGCTGCCTTCACTGAAGGTTGTCCATTCAAAATCCTGTCTATGCCATGTTATCTCAGTTCACTCTCATCTCCAAGCCAGAAAGGAAGAACTTCCCTTTTTCTCCCAGGGCTTTGGATTATTTTCTCCTTCCTTTGGATCTCAGGCTGGTTATTGTCACATTCTTCCCCCACGAGTGCTTGTCTCTGGGAATACTTTCACCCTGCACCAAGCCGGGGTAATTGATTTCCCTCCCAGAGTGCACACAGACCTGTGGCATATGCACTTCACCTGATTTCTAAACTCACGGACCAGGCCTGAAGGCAGGAGGTCTTTCTCAAAATAGGAGTTTCCCCTCTCCCATGATGGTGGAGAGCAAACTCCCGTTCCAAACTGGAATGTGTCCCAATATTATCTGCTCACATGTTCCTCAGCTTTTTCCCAAGCAATGGTGCCCAAGCAAAGTGGGTTTTGTGCAAGTTGTGGCAGCCCTAAAGACTGAAATAATCTCAACACAGAACTGAGGGTGCTCAGAGTAACCTGTGGTTTTTCCAGTTTTATGGAAAATAAAGGTTCTGGTGTGCTCAGTCGGAATGGTGTGTCCAGGATCATGTCCATCATTCCTTCTGCAGGTCTTTGGGGCTGGTGATGGGAGCTGGCAGGCAAACAGGGCTGGGGGTGGAATTTTCCCAGAGGAGGTCTGGCTGCTCCATGCCTGGAAGCGTCCAAGGCCAGGTTGGATGGACTTAGACTCTGGTCTAGTGAAGACTGTCCCTGTCCACGGCAGGGATGAGCTTTAAGGTCCTTTCCAACACAAACCATTCCATGTTCTGTGATCAGGAGTGGGGCTTTTCTTCTGGGATTTCAACCCTCAGGCTCCATCCTTTGCCACTGCAAGCAGGGAGCTGCATCCATGCCTAAAACCCAGCACAAGCCAACACATTCCACTAAATTATGTCCTAAAGCTGTCTTGCAGGCACTTGCATTTGGATGGGAGCATGAATGAGCTGTGCCAGCCCCATTACAGCACCAGGCTGACACAGCTCTTCAAAGAATATTTAAAACAAAAGTTGCAGGGGGTTGGATTATGTCCCCTCTGTTGCCATGGTTGGTTCATAACACGTTGGGTATTTAGAAAATAAATTTATTATAAATAAAATGGCCCATTGCATAGCCAAGTGAAGGTTACAGCAAAACCCAAAGCATATAAATGCCAGGGACTTTTTGCAGTTTATAAAACCTTGTTTCTAAGTTTATATAAAACATCTTGCTGGCTTTGCTTTGTGGTTTTTAAAGAACTCTAGGACCCAATCCAAAGAGCGCTGAAATGGATGAAAATCCTCTCATTGATATAGGTAGTTTGGGTGAGCATGTTTTCAGTCCAGGATGGATGCACAGGGAGATGTCTCCAGATGGGGATGAAGGATTCTTGCCCTCTGGTGGCTGTTGCAAAATCAAGTACCAAGAAAAACTGCTCTAGAGCTGGATTAGGAAAAAAACCCCACCAGCCAGCCTCAGTGTGCTGGGAAGGTGAGCCTGCAGTGATAGAGGGTTCCCCCGAAGCAAAAAGGGCAAGAAATTTTTCTTTTTTTTTTCCTACTTTTCCTCTTTGTTGTTCCCATATTCTGACCCATTCAGCTACACAAAGTGGGAGATTTTTCAGGGCTGCACTGATGAATCCTCTATTATTCACAAGCTCAGAAGACCCTGCTCAACACAACTCTGCAGCGCCACAAAAATGTTTAATAAGGACTGATTGCCTGGAGATCCCAAAAACTGCAAAAGGTCCGTGGAGGAGCTGGGCTCCTCCTGGGTTTGCTGGTCAGGGTGAAGAGAGCTTCTCTACTCCTTGATTTTTTTTAACTCTGGTGAAAGCCAGAGCAATTTGGCCATCAAAGACATGGTCTGTGTTGTCTAAATCACCACTAGGTTGTGAGAAGGGAGGTGAAAATGGATCTTATAATTTTCAGTCTCTTTTAAGCCTGTGATTTTTTAAAATTTCAAATTATTCATATTTATTTCTAATATTTATTTTATGCATTCTACAGTATATATAATATAGATACAATATATTTAAATGTAATATATTTAAATATATTTAGACTTAATCTATTTAACTATAATACATTTAAAAACAATATATATTTAGCTACAATATATATCACATAAAGTATTTTAAATAATTTAAAAATTAATAAATTTAAAGTTAATAAATTAAAATTTATCTTCTGTAAAAGATAACAAAAAACCTGAATTTTAACAATGGTTTTGTGAGGGACAGGTGGTATCTAGGGCAAGGCACTCTGTGTTTACCATTCCTATTGGTATTCCAGGTGCAAAATACTCATGGCAGGTGCTCTTCCTTAACCCAGACTTCCTGCTGGGAAAGGGGGACAGGGATTCCCATCCTAAATCGTTATTGTTAGGGTACCTGAGCCCAGCACCTTCTCATTCTCTTAGGAGCTGAACAGGAGCCTTGCAGCCCCTCTCCTTTCGAGGCTCTTGGCTCTTCAGCTCTGTTTTTGTCCCCTGGATTTTTCTTCCCCATCCCTCTCCACTTGAATTTCAGTCAGAGGCAACAGCTGCACAGAAGGTCTGTGGTAAACAGGCAAAAAGAAATTAAAGGAGGCTGATGATCTTGAAAAGAAAAAGTGCCTGTTTATTAAGTCCAAGAACAGCAGAGGACGAGGCCCCAAGGTAAGCTTAAGGGCTACGCAACAAGCCAGAAGTAACACTAATAATTTTTCTGCAAGAAGATATTTCTCTGGACCGAAGTACCCTAGAAAGACCTCCAAGTGCTCACCACCCGGGTTTTTAAAGTCTCTTAAAGGTGCAGGATTGGTGCACTTTCAATCCATGCGTTGATTGGTCCTTTTCCAGGTTGTTGGTTGGTCCATAAGATGGTGCATTTCTGGCCAATCATTCTGGAATTCTGAGGCTCCATTGGCTGGCTAGACTTCCAATCATAGTTCATATTAATGTTATCATCATATGAGGTAACCTTCTAGAACATTCCCTCACCAAGACTTCACCACCTCCCCCTCTAGTGGGAATACATTCATATTACAGTACATTCAACTCTACAACTCATTACTTCATAACTTATTACATTAATTAAGTATAACAATATATTACCGTAATTAGCAATTTAAAATAAAATTACATCATTAATAATTCATAAACTTGCCTACGAAAGCCAACTTTATTTATAACAGTCCCATTTCCAGAGGCATCGACATACAGTGGTGATGGAGATAATTTACCCAAATGCAGCATTATCATCATTCTCCATCAGAACCTGTCGTGCCATGGCAGTGGCCAGGCTGGGGCTGTAAATCCTAAAAAAAAGCCGGGCTGGGTGTCCTTAGGCAACTTTATGATGCTTGGATCTCCATTCACCTGTTTAGCCCAGAAATAAGTTTTGCACATTTAAAACTGGTTCTGAGAGTGAAGCGGGGGAGAGAAGAATCACATGGTTGGTTTTCAGAAACTGCACTCACTCCTCCACATTTCTGCTCCTGGACTGTGTTGTTTGCAGCACGGACAGAGCCCTCCTTTGCTTAGAGCTAGCTGAGGCAGAGAAGTTCCCTGGCCTGTGGTTTCTCTTTTAATTGGAGCTGCTTAAACCTGCTCTGGACTGAACACCCAGAGAGCCCTGACAGTTCACTCCTGTGGCCACCGGGCCAGGCTTGGGCCGTGGCATTTCCAGTGCCAGAGGGACTGATAGGAGACTGAGTGAGCTGAGCTACAGCCCACGGAGGGACTTTGTGAGTTTGTCATCTCTTCAGAGTGGCCAGAGGTTTTATTGTTTAATATTGTTCATTTTTTGTGCTGGTAAATGCTTTGCCTATTAAATAAACAGGGGTTTTAAATAAATAAACGTTAAAGGTTAAATAAACGTTTCTCCAAGGAAATATTTTCCCGATCCATGTGGGGGAGAGGCCACTTGAATCTGCTTTCTAGAGGAGCCCCTTCAAAGGTTTTTTCCTGAATTTGCCCTAAACCAGGCACTGGGGCCATAAATCCTCATCCAGGCTCACCTTTCTTTACACAGAACAATAAGTATCTGTTGGGGTCACATTTCTACTCTGCCAGTTCATCAGTTTTAGCCATGGCCATGTTTATACACAAGCAGAGGCCTCTCCAAGCCACACAGGGCCATGCCATTGGTTGCTTTGGCCGAGGCAGGGGTGGCCAAAATTTTAAGCTTTAATTTTTAAGGGGTGGCCAAATTTTTAAGCTTTACAAGAAGCCAAGTGTTCACACATGCACTGAGACCCACACAGCACCCACCATCTGAGTCCTGCTCTTCCTTTTGGGCTGGTCTGTTCCTCTTGAACCAACACTCTGTGACAAAGACAGTCCCTCTGTACTTCTGGTTGTCCCACAGTTATTTTGAGATGTCAGGAAGTAACTTTCCCCTCCATTGTCATGGTTTTGCTTGTCTTCAACCTTCTGTCCTTCTTAACAGCCTGAGTCAGAAACATCCTCTCCCTCCAGCATCTTCAAAAAAACCAATCCATCATTCAGGGGAGAAAAAGAACCTGGCCATAGGTTTCCTACACAGAGCATGGCTCAGGCCCATCATGGTTTGTGTTTTATTCCAGGTACAAAACCCAGCCAGTTAGTGGATTGAGAGGAATCTTGAGGGGATAGTCCAAGGGGAAGAGCTCTGGCATTAGTTTGGACATATCTCTGCAGCACTGGTTTGTGCCTGTTGTAAAACTTCCTTGCAGAGCGGCAGCCTTGTCCCTTCCTTGATTTCTACCCAAGATTCCCAGACAGCAGCACAGGCTGCAGAACCAGATGAGTAAAATTAAATTTGAACACAAAGGAGGGAGAACATAACCCTTGGAGTAATTTATGAGGCATGCTTACAGCTGTTCTTTATAGATCTCAGTGGGGGGTTCACACTGTCCTCCACCATCTGACATTATTTGGCATTTGAGTGGTACCTGAAAAAAATAAAATAAATATCCCAACCCCCAAAAAACCTTCTTCAAGACCCCATTTTTGAGTAATAATCCTGAAAACGCAGAATTTCTGTCAGCAAGTCCTCAGAAAGACTTCCTGCTCTGCTCCAAGAACTTATGGCTTGAAGGAAGAAGGGCTTGATTAAAACTCTCATTGCAGTAAATCAAGGGTAGCTCAGGGAAAAGAAGTCCCTTCCCTCCCCCTTCCAGAAAAACTTTGCTGCTGGCATTGATTGAGGATTTTTGCCGGAAAAACACAAGTGAATAAAGTTCTCACTGGGGTGCTGAGTCCTATTCATCACAAGCTGGAATATTTTTATTCACGTGCCTCCAATGTTATTTTGGGAGAGATTGATGAATTCAGGTGTTGTAAAAATAGTCTGTTGCAAACAAACAGATCCCTCCCTGGCACACTGGAGGGAGGAAGGATGTCACCTGCAGGGACACAACCTCGGGAACACTGGGAGGGTGAGGAGGGGCTGGGATGGAATTCCCAGAGAAGCTGTGGCTGCCCCTGGAAGTGTCCAGGGCTAGGTTGGATGGGGTTTGGAGCACCCTGGGATAGTGGAAGGTGTCCCTAATTAGAGGAAGGAGGTGGGAAAATTGGTGGTGATCCCTCCAAGCCTCCTGTGTTAGAGGGGCTCATCCCCTCCCCGTACCTGATTTGTGAGAGTTTTTTCACTCTGTTTCTTACACTATAAAATTCCCAGGAGATTTTGAATTGGCTGCTAAACCCTGGTCACATTCCCCATGGGGTCCCCCCTGCACCCAAGCAGTCAGGCTGCTCTGAGTTGTCAGAGGAAAAGACAAAATAAAACTGGATTAAAGCACACATGTGGGATATTATTTCATTACACCACTGGCCCAGAGCCTGGGAAAGCTTGATCCTACCGCCAGCCAGGCTTTAGGGAGGGCAGGGAATCAGAGAGGAGCAAACCACAGCAGTTTCTGGAGAGCTTTGGTCAATCCGTGGATAATTTTGGGCTTAGCCACACTGTGCCCCTGGGACCGTTTCCCTTAACCAAGGGGCAATGTGCAATGGCCTGGAAAGGGAGGACACATTACACCCAGTGATGTACCTGCCTTTTCAGGTATCACCCAAAACAAGCCATCCCTGGGAACTGCCAGGAATTCGGAGCTAGGAGCCTGAGTGCTGTCTAGAGCTGTGACAGTCACATGTCACTCAGTCCCAATCCAGCTCCCTGTTGCTGTTTGAGTTGGCACCTGGTCTGTCCTCCCTGTTTCAGAAACACCCAGGTGACATCCACCTCCTCTCTCTACCTCTCCCATTGTACATTTGTCTTTGTTCTGCAGGGAAAAAAAAAAAGAAAAAAGAAAAAAGAAAAAAGAAAACCACAGGAATATTTATAAACAAACCAGGACATTTTCCTACTTGCTTGATGTCATTAAGGGAGAGGGGTGCAGCTGATTTCACCTTTCTCAGACTGTTTTGTTAAAAAATCATGCAAAGAGTCTGTATAAAATCCTGTGGGGGTGGCTCTGATGGGGGCAATCACTTGCAAAACTTGCTGCGGAATTATGTGTGTAAATTTAAAAATGCTGTGAAAAATAGCATTTCCTATTATACTTACAGCCAGACTTGATGGGGGGGAGTGGGGAGCTGAGGGGAGGCGGGTGAAAGAAGTTGTTTCAGATGTGCATGAACCAGCATTTATCTAATCCAGGATAATGTGAAAATGTGAAATATGGCGGGTTTTGGTGTTGAAAAGCAACATATAAAAATGCCAAGGCCTCTGTGCTTTGGGAAGTAAGTGATGTGAACAGGAGGGAAAACGAGAGCCTCATGAAAGGAATAAAAACTCGATTTAAACACGGGTATCTGGTGCCCTCCTGTGGAAATGTGAGGAACAAATACCGGGTGGATTTAAAGAGCAGATCCTTCTCTGCTCTAGAGCCAGGCTGGGAGAGCTGGGGGTGTTTACCTGAAGAGGAGAAGGCTCCAGGGAGAGCTCAGAGCCCCTTCCAGTGCCTGAAGGGGCTCCAGGAGAGATGGAGAGAGACTTAGGGCAAGACATGGAGGGAAAGGATACAAAGAATGGCTTCCCAGAGGGCAGGGTTAGGTGGGATTTTAGGAAGAAGTTTTTCCCTGTGAGGATGGTGAGGGGCTAGGATGGATTTCCCAGAGAAGCTGTGGCTGCCCCTGGATCCCTGCAAGTGTCCAAGGCCAGGTTTAAGCAACCTGGGGTAGTGGTAGCTGTCCTTCCCCATGGCAGAGGGTGGGATTGGGTGAGTCTTGAGGTTCCTTCCAAACCAAACCAAATTCTTAGTTCTCTGATATTAGTTGTTCTCATCATTCCATGGAACACAGCCCCAGGAGGTGGGGGAAGGATGGCTCCAGACATGAGCCCCCAGGTTCCAACAGATCCCAGAGAACACACCCACACATCTCAGGGGTGTCTTCCTTTATTGTGAGAATGCAGAGCAAGAGCTGATGGTGAGAGATACAAAGCAGACCAGTTCAGATCAGAAGCAGAGAAAAATGAACCATGAAGATGATTAATCCGTGGAATAAATTACCAAGGGATTTCCTTCCATTTGAGGCTTCTCAAGTCAACACTGGAGGGCACTAGCCAAGTTTTAGTGGTTAATGGTCGAAAAAATGCTTATGGAAAGAACAACACATTCAAGCAGGTGGGTAAATCCACAGCCGGAGTGCCAGAGCTGGAAGTCACAGTTCACAGGAGTTAGCAGAGGGCACCTCCTCTGGCCTGAGTTATAGAAGAGAAAAAATAATTTCCTCTGATTGTTTACTTTATCTCTTTAATGAAGAGAACTTTGTCCCACCCCTTGCCATGGGCAAGGACACCTGCCCTTGCCCCAGGTTGCTCCAAGCCCTGTCCAGCCTGACCTTGGACACTTGCAGGGATGGGGCAACCACAGCTTTTCTAGGAATTCCATCCCAGCCCCTCACCACCCTCACAGGGAGGATTTGCTTCCCAATAGTCCATCTACCCTACCCTCTGGCAGTGGGAAGCCACTCCCCCTTGTCCTAGCACTCCAGGCCCTTGTCAAAAGTCCTTCTCCAGATCTTTTGAAAGTCTGGGGGGGTTCTTTGATGTAATAAATTGATGGATAAAGTTTATAACTTGCTCTCTGTCTGAGATAAGTGTCCTGTGAGGCTTTAACAAGAAGAGAACACATTCAGATGATTAATATCTCTATAACATTGAAATACCCTCCAATATATTAATATAACCGACAGGATGTATGTGTGTGTCACGTCACAGTAATCATAAGCCCTGTGCATGTTCCACATTTATTACATCCTAGATCATTCCCGAGATGATCCATATGCCTCGAGGGAGCTGGACCTTTACCTTTCCCCACGTCCTGCTGCCACCTGATGGCGCTGAGCAAAACGGATCCTAAAGCTTCTATAGTACAGTGACATTTATTGCTCTGCCACCAAGGGATAAATCAGGCTGCATTGTCTCCATCTCTGATAACTGACAGTTCCTGTTCCAGGTCAGAGTCACATTCATCACCTACGTTATTTCTTCTCCTTTGAGCCACAAAATACTCCACCGATGTTACGGTCAGATTAAATTAATTGGGCCTTACACAATGGGCCGACAGAGAACCAAATTAGCACCTATTAATGCGCTGTGGGCTGCCAGATCAGGAATTACTTGGATTAAGGGGCTGACCAAATACAGCTATTCCTGTGCTCCTGTGCAGCACCAAACCAGGGCTGCCCCACTGACCCGAATAGCCTCCTGAGCTTTCTCCCTGCCTCAGTCCCACAGCACACGTTGCATTTAGATCTGGCTGTTGGCACTTCTTCCTGACCTCAAAACCTTCTCTACACTACCAGGTCCAACAGCTTCCCTGAGTCCCTGACATTTATTTCCTCAGGAAGAGGTTTCTTCTGTTCCAATTCAGGTGCTGGAGGAAAAAATTAATGATAGAATAAAACCAAATGGATGCTCTGCAGGTGTGTGTTAACCAAGTATCAGAGCTCCAGGCTGAATGCACTTTCACTGGGATATTATGGTTGGGATTAGCTGATAAATCTTATACACAGCTACCCACCAACTCTGCTCCATGGGACCTGATTGCACAGATACTAATATTTATTATGCCAATAGCCAAATAACAGCATGTCACTGGTGCCAGAGCCAGGATCCTCATGTTAACCAGAGGTCTCTTTACCAGGGAATGACCATTGACCCCTTCAGAGAAGATAATAAGGAAAAACCACTCTGTGGGGTGCCAGGTTTAAAGTTGTGTGGAAGTTCAGTTCATTTCACAGAGCACCCCAGCATCTGGGTTTGTTCAGACGAGGAACAAGAGCTAAAACTCCTCACAAAGACAGTTGTGAACTTCAGCTGTGCTCAGATTTGGGGGAAGATCCCCCAGAGGGCTGAGTTGGTGGTTGTAGGAATGCAGCATCCAACATTCTGAGAGCTGACAGGGATGCTTGTCCCTGTGACATCCAACCACCACCACCCCAAGTTCCACTGGTGTTTTTCCTGTAAATTCCAACCATGACCAGCTGAAGTTCTTCTGGTGTTTTTCCTGTAAATCCCAAGCACCACCACCCCAAGTTACACTGGAGTTGTTCCCAGCTCCAACTCTCCCCACTCAGCTGCTGCCTGTGGCTCCTATTTACGACTGTGCTTTTTTCCCCATTCCTTGGGTGGCAGAGGGTCCAAGCAGATCCACACTGGGGGCTGAGAGCTATGCCAATACTTTTAGGGGCTTTTGCTCACATTCCATCAGTGATCCGTGCAATAAAGAGCCAGGATTTTTCAGGCAACTGTCTCTGCTTTGCCAAATGCTGTTTTAAACAAAGTGCCCTCAGTCACAGCTTGCTTTCTCCAGAGAAAATGACTCTGTGGCCCATCAATTCATCTTTACCATCACCACAGGAGTTCCTCTCCAGCTCTGCCCCTGCACATCTCCACATCAGCCCACCCCAGTCTGGTTTTCAGGGCTGTTTGTCCATGCTGAAGGCAACAGCCCAGAACGCAGTGACACACAACATGCAGCGCCTCAAGACACAGGTGCACCTACTGAAACAACAACATTTTGTCTTTATTAGGAGTTCCCATGGTAATATAACACAGAGTTCTTAAGGAATAAAACACAAGACTTGGGGTTGGGATTGGGGGGGGTGTTTTTGCCATTGAAACAATGGTCAAATATCAGTACTCCTCTTTGTCTACACACATGATCAGCTTTAGCACTTACAGCTCCTCCACTCATGGTTCACAATCACAAATCCAAGGGTTAAATCCAGCTAGTATTAAATCCTACTTTTTTCTTTTATTATTTTTAGAGCTTCAAGTCACTGCGGTTAATTAATTAATTCATTAAGTCGTCTTTTTTTTTTAGCATTTACATATGACATTCATTAAACAGACACAAAGCGGACGAGCTCTCACAGAAAAAACATGCTTACATAGCCTGCAAAAAACTTTTTTTTGTGATTTTTTTTCTTTCCTTTTCAAGAGCAAATTAAAATTTAACAAGTTATTATGAGTCAGTGAAGGAAAAAAAAAGGAAGACTTAAGTGAATACTGAAGAGCCGCAAGTGTTTCGTAGAATTGAAACGGATCTACAATTCTTTTTTTTTTCTCCCCAACTCGTTCAAATTGATTTTAACATACAGGTGACAAAGAAAAAGATTTAAAAATGAAAATAGCTGCAATATATATATTAAGTTCATGGATTACTTAACAAAAAAAGTGCAAACTCTTTATGCAAAACTAGAAGACCCAGGAGTTGAACCTAAATGCAAAATGTGTGGAGGAATATGGCAAAGTTTTTCTTAACTTTCGTGTTCAAAGGGGCCTAAAGAGTTTAGGTGCTGCAGCTGGGAGCTGTAGCTAAGTAGCTTCCAAAAACTTTGCAAATCCCAGCGTTGATACCTCATAACAACAAATTTGGTAGTCATTTCTTGAAAGCCTTCATATATATATATATATATATATATAGTTGGTTTTTTTTTTTTTCCCCTAAAAGAACCTGTAAACAGCATTTAAGAAAATACAGATATGGACAAACAAGGTTGATGGAGGTGGCAAAGCACAAAGAGAAGAGGGAGCAGAAGATGCAGCCAAGTCCCAGGGCAGGCAGACAGTGGAGGCAATGCTGTGGTAATAAAAGCTCTCTGCACTAAAACAAGTCCTTGGGACTGCTGAGCCCTCCAGCTATGCCTAAGTGGGGATCTCATGGCACAGGTTTATCCTCCAATGTCCCAAAACCAAGAAGCCTCCAGTCCCAGAGCTACCAGACCTTTAATCCCAGAGGGTGGTTAAACACCCAGACCCTGCTGGCTGCCCCAAAGCTGAGGCATTCCTTTAAGGACCACTGATGGTGTCTCAAATCCTAGGCATGTGAGGCAGGGTGGGGAACAGCCAGGCCCTCCCATGGGGATGTGCAGGACTTCTGCAGGGCTGGGTAGCTGTGACATTCGTACAAGAGATTCTCAGCTGCTGGGGACCAAGCCAGCTCCCAGTTACAGCAGCTGGGCCTGGAATGGAATTGCCACAGGTGCTCAGCACACACTCCCTGACTGCCCTTTGAGAGCTAAAGATAAGCCCTCAAAGCTTTAAATAACCTCTCTTTGATGGCCAGGGAGGGAGTTTCTGCTACAAAAACCTTTCAGGCAACGTGTTGCTCTTTGCCCACAGCTCTCTGCCTGTCCATATCCACCTGCAGGGACAGAAGAAAAACTAAGTGCTACAAACTCTTCCAGATACTCCATCCCAGCAGTTCATCCCAGATGGTGTCCAGCTCCTCTGTTTGCACCAGCTCAAGATCTGATGGACTGAAGAGCCTATGGACCTGCTCCATGCCCTTACTGCAGCTACGTGACAAGAAATGGCTGGAAAATGCAACTAAGGAACACCTGAAGTACCAGGGTGGCAGTGGCAGTAACACTGGTGGGAGTCTGTGACTTGGATGAGGTTTGGGAAGAACAGGGAGATTCCCAGCTCTCAGATAAGGCTTCGTAAACACAATGATACAAACATATTGAAAACACACGCACAAACATTAAAAAAAGTTTCCTCAAGGACCTAATTTGCAGCAAAATCCAGAAGAAAAAAGAAACCAAGGAAAAACCAATGGAACAGAACAGAAGTCCCCAAGGATTCTGGCTCACCCACTGGCTGGGGTGATGTTCTCTGCCATTGCTAGTGCTGGGTCCTGTTTCTCTCTCCTGGCAGCATCTAGTGACCTCAGCAGAGTGGAGAATGGCCATAGACAGGCTGGGATTCCTGTCCCTTCGTGATTACCTAGCTAATTCTGTTGGAACACAGAACCCTACAGAATATCCAGTTTAAAACCCTTGAACTACTCTTCTGCTTGACATTAAAAAAAAAAAAGCTTTTTTTATGCATTTATTTTTATTTCTTTCTTTTTTGTGTGTATGTGTGTGTGTCTTGAAGGCAGCTCCTGGGAAATTCACTTTATCCTTCCTTTACTAAAAGAAAGATGCTGAATAGGACAGAGACCACATATCTCAAATACCCTCTTTACATTTACTCTTTCATGTCAGAGGTGTCAAAACACGGTTTATTTCTTTAAATGTGTAAGGGGCTGGGGAGGGGGGGGGAAGTGCGAGGGGTTGGTGAAGATGAGGAAGGAACCTGAGGGGACTGAAAGAGGTGCTTTTACTTCAGCCCCTCCCCACACTGGGTGCCCGCAGTAACTGTCACAGGCTCTAAAAGAATCAAAAAGGGTCTCCAGGTGCCCCAGTCCCCCCAGGGTGTACCCGGTGGGCACAGGAGGGTTCGGTCCTTAGCCCAAGCTGGTGATGTTGGCACGGCCACCCGGCGGGGCCACAATGCGCTGGGTCGTGCGGCGTGGGATGTTGTCATCGATCTGTGCCCCTGCGGGAGAGAGAGGAGGAGTCACCAACTCTGCCAGTTTCAAATCCATGCGGGTGTGGCACTTTGATGCTGCCTTAATGGTTGGATTTGCTCTTAAGAGGGCTTTTCCAGCCTAAACCATTCTGTGATTCTGTCTTTGGAGGAAAAGCCTTCACTGGCCCACACTGCCTTAATTCTGCTGAAACCTGTTCTGCATTAATAATATCTCTGCCCTGAGCACCTCAAGCACCAGCCCTGCACAGGTAAGAGTTGGATGTATGATTATCCCTTAGCCAGCTTTCCTATCTCTTTCTATAGTCTCCCCTTCTTGCAACTGGAACATCAGCTGAGAAATCAAATCTTCCACATCCCAGATCCACAGCTGCTCTCAGCTGGCAAAGTTCTCTTGAAGTTTGTGTCATCTTAAAAAAAAAAGGTTTTTTTGCTACAGCCTCTTAAAACCAGAAAATTCCCATTTCTAAGCACAGTTGGAATGGTCTTAAGCTGAAGGAGGGCAGAGTTAGATGAGATATTGGGAAGAAATTCCTCCCTGGGGCTGGGGTGAAATTCACAGAGGAGCTGTGGCTGCTTCATCCCTGGGAGTGTCAAAGGCTAGGTTGGATGCAGCTTGGAGAAACCTGGGATAGTGGAAGATGTCCCTGCCCATGGCAGGGGGTGAGACTGAATGAGCTTTAAGGTCTCTTCCCACCCAAATTATTCCAGGATTCTATGATCTGCCCTCTCTAGACAGCCAGCCGAGGACTGAGCCCAGAACACATTGGAGTGCTCAGCATTCGTGTGACATCATAGGAAGAAGCAGGAATTTAGGACAGCTCCTGTACTACTCTTCTTCCTCCATAAAGGGAAAAGCTCCCAGCTAAAAGCCCCCCACAGCCTCTCTCATTCCATCCCTATTCCAGCAGAATGAACTCAGAGCATGGGAGCACAAACCAGCTGTGATTTCAGTGCAATAAATCACTCAGCAATAAATCATTCCCAAAATCACATACCAGACAAGCTGAACCCAGACTGGTGCAGGTTCCTCACGGGCGGTGCCTGCTGTTTGGCAGGAGAGGTCTTGGCTGAGGACGCTGGTGTGACCGTTTTGGGTGTCACCGACACCTCACAGACTGGGCCATCGTAGAGGCCTCGGGGCACCCCCCGCAGCTCAGCCAGCTGCAGGGAGAGAGGGCAACATGCCTTAAAACACAGCTACAACACAACCTTAAAACACAGCCACAACACAGCCCAACAGCTGCCCAGATGTGGCTCAGCCAGTGGCACACATTTCGGGATTGGTTGTTGGTAAGAGAATTTGAAAGCACACAGCATCTCCTTTGTACTGATCCCTGGGGAGCTGCTCTCTATCTATATTTACTTTGTATCTATATCTAGATTTTGTCTATATCTATTTTACATCTATATTATATCTATATCTATATCTATCTATATCTTTATATCTGTAACATATTTATATCTGGATGGATGTGTATTTCTATTTATGTATATCTGTATATGATGTGTATTTCTATTTAATACCTAGCTCTATATCTGTATTATACCAACATCTATATGATGTGTATTTCTATTTAATACCTAGCTCTATATCTGTATTATATCAATATCTATTTTATATCTCTATTATATCATATCTATATATCTATATGTTTCTATCTATATCTGTACTACATCTACATCTATTCCTATTTTATATCCATACCTATATAAATCTATCTATATAAAACATGTCTGTGTCTCTGTCCAACCCAAACAGTTTTGCAGCAAACAACTATTTTCCTACAACCTAAAACCAATGTTTGTGCAGCTCAACACCTTCCACGATGGAGAGCTGAGGTGCTCTGAGTCCACGAGCACCCCAAGGCCCCTTGGCAATATGCACTTGGCTGCTCTGCACTCCCAAAACCCCACTTTTGGATCATCCTTGCTGTGTGGTACTGTGAGTTGGGAACAGCATACATTCCTATTTTGGCTCTAGATTTTTGTGCAGGACAAGATGCCTACTAATTAGTATGTGACATGGAATGTGCTGTGGCTCCAGCCAGTCTGTCCCCTGCCCCAAAGGTGCTGTCATTTAATGATCCCAACCTACCTGCCACTGGATTAAAGGCTTCTGACAGGTCTCAAATGCACCTTATTACTCATTCCCAAAAAGCCAAGCAGTGCTGAGACCGGCAGGGCAGCCCAGAGGAGCCAGGCTGGCTTCAATGGCCAGCCCTGGAGCTGCAGATCGGGATAAATGCAATTATTCCAGTTGAGATGCTGCCCAATTGGATTTATAAGTCAGACATGTATTTCTGTGGGAGGACACAGCAGAAACCAGGGATCTGTTCTCCATGGGGCTAAATTATGCTAGGTTGCAATTTTGATAACTTGCAATGTCTTCAAAAGAAAATCAAAGAAAGATGATTTTCAAGGAGTGGGAGGATCACTTGCGGCCACCAGAACCAACACAGCTCAGGAGTTGTCCAGGAGAGGGCAACACTTCAAACAGCAAAATAATTTCTTCCTAGAAATTATTTCACCTATAACTAAACTCCTTCAATTCTCAGCAGCTGAGTTCAGTGCCATCTCCCGTGTCAGGCAAATTCAGGCATATCAAAAGACCTATTCAGTTTTGAATGGGTGCATTTTACAGAATCACTTTCCAACTATTTTAGCCTCTTAAAAATAGAACATTGTTCCTTTTAAGCAGTTTGTAGGCTGTGCCTGTGACTCACTAGTCACCAGACAAGAGCATCTGATCATATCTGCCAGAAGGGAAAGCAGCATAACATATCTGTAACAATAAATTAGAATCCTAAATTGCTGCTGAGAGCTTCGATATATAAATGCTAATGATAACTTCTCCTGGGACCTCTGTGACAGGAGAAACCTGGTCAGTTCTGGGTAGTTTGACTCATGGCCAAATTCAAGGGTTCCTGGACACATTTCCAGTTCGGCTGTCCTCAGACAGAGAAAAATTAAAACCTGCAGAAAACCCAAGCTCAACGCAAAGTATATGACTTGAGTGAACAGCAAAAATGAAAGAGGAACGAGACAAATGTGGCTCTCATCCAGGAAACAGCAGTGTGGCCTGAGCCAGGGGACAGCATCTGTTTTCCAGCCACTTTAACTCGGGGTTGTCAGAGGGAGAGAAAAAATGTGCAGCCAACCACTGACACTCACCCTGCTCCTGGCTTTGATGCGCTTGTAAACGAAGTCAGGGAAGGGTTTCCTGGGGATGTACCTCCCAGAGCCCTCAGTGACGTGGAGATTCCCATCCTCCAGCACAATCTTGCCCTGGCTGATCACCACCAGGGGAGATCCACGGCATTCCATGCCCTCGAAGATATTGTACTCCAGAGACTGCAATGAGCAAAAACAGCACATAAGGCAAACATACTCACTCAGCAGAGCCAGCTGGGCTTTAATTAGCAATCACCAGCCATGCTAATTGCCAAAATTTTAAGGGCAGATGGAAGCAAACTCAACAGTGTTTACCTGAGCTGTATTTGCCGTGATTTAATAAAGGCTACTCTTAATTATCAGTCTAAGTTTAGGGGTTTATTAATGCAACATTTCCATTGAAATAAGGTTTATAAAAAATTCCAGAATGGTT
The DNA here is from genome assembly GCF_014805655.1 of Passer montanus. NCBI lineage: Eukaryota > Metazoa > Chordata > Aves > Passeriformes > Passeridae > Passer > Passer montanus. The sequence continues at coordinate 148,121 of NW_024359056.1, forward strand.
CGGGCTGTGAGGGACCTTGAAGTTCATCCCATTCCATCCCCTGCCATGGGTTGGGACACTTTCCACTAGATTCAGTTGCTCCAAGCCCTGTCCAACCTGGCCTTGGACACTTCCAGGGGTAGAGCAGCCACAGCTGCAGGAATATAAAAAACAGTCTCAAATGAGAGCCTCCCTGTTTAAATATATTTAGGCACCTATCTCTGTTGAGCTGGGGGCAGATTCAGGAGCCACAGAAAGCTTTATGTGAGTTTCCTACTAAAAAGAATAATTCTGAAAAATCTGTATTTCAAACCAGTGTTTCGGTTGATGGGTCAGGGACCAGGACAATCTTATTTTATTTTAATGGGATTACTCATCCTCAATTAACTGGATTGGAAACATCACACCATGGAAAAAAGGCATGTTTAAAAGAAATCACTGCAAATGTGAAACGTCCTGGAATGAGATGCACTGCAACCATGTAATTTGGGGACTGTTACTCTAGTGATCATCTCTGAGTCAAATGCAGGTCTTTTTTACTGAGTTAATGATGGAGTTTGCCCTTGAAGTGTGTTATAAGTATGGGCAGGCCTGAGTGCAGCTTTGCAATTAGCCAGACCAGTGGTTAAACTGAGTCTGAACCAGGTCCAGCCTGAAAAAAACTGGGGTGGTATAGAGGAGGAGGCTGGGTCAGGAGTTTATGGATTAGGCTGCTTCCAAGAACAACACCACCTCCCTCCCCAGCTCCTGATGTTTCCTTGCCAGAGAGTGGCAAGAGCAGTGCGAATTCTTGGAAAATATCTGTAAGTTGCTCGAACATTTCAAAAAGTAGCAATCGTCCAAGGCCACATAATCAGAGGGTGTCCCTGTGCCTGACTGTCAAGGGGCCTTTTGTTTTCTGCTTGGCCAAACCAGGATATTCGGACTCCAAGGGCATCACTTTATCAGTTTCTCCTCTAACACAAGGCATTGTGAGACCCAAAAAATTACAGAATTTCAGAATCATTAAGGTTGGAAAAGAGCTCCAAGGTCACTGAGTCTAAGCTGTGCCTGATTCCCACCTTGTCACTGGCCCAGAGCACTAAGTGCCATGTCCAGGCTGCCTTCCTTGGACACCTCCAGGGACAGGGACTCCAAACCTCCCTGGGCAGCCCCTTCCAATGTCTAATTACCCTTTCCATGGAGAAATTCCTCCTGATGTAGCTTCAGGTGTGACGCCAGGTACTACAACAGGCGAAGCAATGACAGGGGATGAGGTCAGAGATGTGTTTGTAAGCAAACAAGCTGTGATTGCTCAGCTTTTCAAACTCTTGGGAATGAGAGCCCTTCCTCCTCAATGCTCTTGGCACAGCTTAAGGGTGCAGCCTTTGGCCACAGCTGAGTGCTGTGGGTCTCTTACACACTTCTCTTACACACTTCAGGGTTTTGGGGGATCTGCAGCTCAGGGTCTCTTACACACTTCAGGGTTTTGGGGGATCTGCAGCTCTCAGCAGACAAAAGTACTTCTGAATGGAGCTGGTTCTCCTTTGCCTTCCCAGATCCATGGCAAAATCACAGAACCAATCCTGGCTGCACTTGGGCATATTCACAAAAGAGAATGTCTACGAGTTCTGTGTCGGGAAACTGAAAGAGCCCAGCTCATTTCCCAAAGACAACAGCCACTAAATAGAAATTACTTTCAAGCACTCCACCCAAACTACTTCCAGCTCTTTGAGCTATTCATAAGCGCAAGCCCAGGTTCAGACCATGAATTCTGGCACCTAAAAGCAGTGAGTCCCTGGGTTCCCTCTTCTTAAGTAATTTCTCTCCAGATTGGAAAAAGTCTGAAAGCACCTCTAAGGCGACTGAAGTGACCAGACTCCTGGAATTCCTCTGTCAGAAGCCTAAGCAGAGGCAATGAAGCAAAACCATCTGTGACCAATTCTAACAAAGAGTTAAGTCACAGGGAAGTGAACCAAACCTTTAAAAAAATTATGTTTCCTTGTGAATGTGCCCGGGGATCTAAGTGTGGAAGAAAATTTTGCTCCTTCAGCTCCAGAGTGAATGAAAGTATTCATAGGAAAAAAGAACAAGTAGGTTTTTTTTTCCAGGGAAAGATTCCATAGGTTCATGGTCAGCAGCAAAACAAGTTGTCAACAAATGCAAACAGTGGCTGCTTTCTCTGAGACAGGGCTTGAATGTCACAGGGAGACTCTAGCCAGGCCCCTGCACTGGCACCATTCTGCAGATTCCCACAGGCTGAGACAGCTTGATAACTGCAGGGGCCAGGTGTAAGGCATGGGATTCAGCAAAAGTGTCCCTAAGAGTGCCACCACGGCAGAAGCTGACAGCCACAAGCTGCAGAAGAGCTAAGGGGAAGGTCTGGGTGGTTTGGGTACTGCCCTTTGCCAACTAATTTGAGGGTGACCACCAGGAAAATCCTGACTCCACACACATGTGCCAGATCAGTGGGTGGTATAAATCCACTCAGACCCTGGATCTGGGCCAGATTTCCAGAAAAAGTGTCCATGAGCTGATAACATTTCAGTCAAAAGGGGCAGTTCCCATTCCCACCACTGGCAAGCCTGGATGTCATAAACAACGTGTTGTCCTAAGAGGCCTTTGCATAATTTAGAGGATTTAAAGCGCTTTCTGTGAGCTCAGATCTATGCACCCAACACTCAGGAAGAGCAGACCTGCTCCCTGCTCCAGAGGGAATCCATGTGATTTCAGATGGACTCCTCCTGCTCACACAAGTGAGCTCCAGAGTGAGACCAGAGAGGGCTTCAGGCACAGGGAAAATGAGCCCTAAGTTGTCACAAGCTCCCGTTGCTGACAGCATAGCCTGGCACTGAAGAAGAGAGGAGGAAAGGAAGCAGAGAATGATAGGAAACATCCTTACTATGTTGTGAGTCTTGGCAGAGATTGTCTTGACGCTGTCAGGATCCCAGATCACCAGGTCGGCATCAGAACCCACGGCGATGCGGCCCTTCCGCGGATACAGGTTGAAGATTTTGGCTGCGTTTGTGCTGGTCACAGCCACGAACTGGTTCTCATCCATCTTGCCAGTCACCTGGGGGGACACCACAGGAGTCACTGCATGAGCCAGCTAAGAGCTGACAGTGCAGCAGATTCCCAAGGATCTCCACAGGGGTAAAAACACCAAGTGGAAGGACCATGACAAGAAAGTAGCACATTCCTGCAGCTCCTTCTACTCTGAATGTCCAGCTGAAAACATAAACTCATGACAAGTGTGACCTACCACAGCCTTATCCCAGATGATGGACATCCTCTCCTCAGTGCCATTGGTTCCTTCAGGGATCAGGGTGAAGTTGTCCTTCCCAACAGCTTTCTGAGCAGTGTTGAAGGTGCAGTGGGCACTGCCAGTCACTTGGAGGTCACCACTGGAAGAAAAACAAAAGGTATTCAAGATATTTTACTGTCACAGGAATGCTACTGAAGGTAAAACAGATTTTTTCTTGCTGGCAGCAACATCCCTTATTTTATCACCCATTTCCTCATGGATGTTGTTTGAACACAGAAAGCTCTACTCACCAGGACAGTAGTGAGTTGAGAAAATCAGGAGTGGTCGGGTCAGGACTCAGTGGTGGGGATGTAACAAAAGCTGCTGCCTTTGCCCAGTTCTTGCTCCAGTAGTGGGATCCATCGGTGCCCAGGCTGGCTGTGATGGGCTCTCCATACACCACGGTGCCTGTGGGACAGGGACATACATAACTCTTCTGTGAACACCAAGGAATGTGCACATCCAGCCTGGTTCCTGGCAGAAAGCATCCTCCTGGGAAAGGACACGTGCTGCAGGGCTGCCTGGCACTTCCTCCAAAGCATTAAATAAAGATATTGCTACTGACCAGCGCTGAGAGCAGCAAAATGTGCACAATCCTTTACACAACTGCAGAGGTTGGCACCAATTAATTGTCCTTGAAATGGTTACTGTAAAGATTTGTTTTATTGTTTATATTCATTTTATTATTTATTTATCCTGAGCCAAGAACTTTATGGAAGAAGCTGAGAGCAACTGTAAGGGAGTGAGGAGATTCAGTCTGATCTAGAAGATATGTGCAAGAAAAGAATTTTTAAAATTTTTTATAAATTGTAGTATGAATTAAAGACCTTCTAACAAGGCCAGGTTTCTTGGAGTAGGGTCTGTGCACAGATCAGGTGGGAGAAAACTCCTTGCAGGAAAGTTTTTCTGCATACAAAGAAAACCCATCACAGGGGAAATATCAGAGTTCCTGGTTCACAAATGCAACGTAAAGGAACTCTGTGATCCCCCCAAGGCACACAGCAAATCTGTGGCAGAACTGGGAAATGGAACTGCATCTCCTGACTCTGTCCAGTGCGCTCACCACCAGTGCATCCTTCCTGCTCATTAACATTTTTGGAACCACATGAAGGAAGAGCAGATCCGTAAGGCCAGGATACTCTGCAAGCTGGAACGTACCAGCACCATCTGCACACCAAGCAGACGCTGCAACTTCAAAAGCAGCACGAGCTGGCAGTCATAGGAATCTGCTTACCAAATGCAACCTTGCCACAATCTGCTCAGTGCCCACCCACCTGCCTCCCCAAGCACTTCATCGGTTTGGATCTGCCTACCATGTGGGCAGCTGAGATGACAACCCTAAATACTTCAGTCAGGAAAGATGGGCAGAGGGGCAACCAGAGCTGGTCAGCAGGGTCTCACACCTCACCACGCAGAGTGAAAAGACAGAATATTTCTTTCACTATATTGCCAGAGCTACTGTTATGTCTCTGGGGTCTCAAGACAGCTGGGAAAGAGCCCACTAGCTGAGGCAGGATGATGATTAACCGGCTCCATGCTACTCCCAGGACCCTGCTGACACAGGAGGTCCAAGAGCAGACTTTGCTAGTTTCCAGGAGCAGATGAAGAAGCTTCCTGACATCACTGGCTACAAATAGGGTTCTGAAATCAAAACAAGGCCAAACACACGCTGTCTATTAATGGGAGGCCTCTTGTGGTCCAGCACATTGGGGATATTGTTCTGCAGGGAGTGATGTCTTTGGGTCCCAGATCTGCCAGCAACAGTCTGCAGGGAATCTCCTCCACACAAAAGCCACTGGGAACATCTGGCTTTAAATAACTTCTGTTCTTTGCCATTTAGCAAACCAATCCTTGGACTGATTGTTTTTGCCATGGATAGTCTTCAGTTACATTTTCTCTATTGTTTGGGAGGGTAAGACCAGTGCATGTGGCCCCTCTTGGTTACTGCACAGCATTTAACCTGAGTTATTTGAAAAACAGAACAGAGGATAGGGCACCATTTATACCCCAAATTCTCTTTATAAGGAGAAAATTCATATTGAATGAAAACTGTGTGTTTTGGCTCGCTCAGGAGGCTGAGTGAAGTGATCCCTCTGGATCATTCATCTGGGACAATCCCAGCACCTTTAACAGGCAGGGTAACATCCACGCAAGCCAAGCTGTGTTTTATGGCTTTCTGTCAGGATCCAGCTGTGTGCTCCCAAAGCCCAGTCCACTTGCAACTGGTGGTCTTAGGATACTGAGTGTAGCAAGAAGGTATTTCCATTGACGCTCCACCTTTGTGGAGCACATGCCTTCAATATTTTATCTAGAAAAGAGAGACTTCCCTGGCTCTCAGGATACAACTGCACTATGACATCAAGTCCCTTCCTGGGGGGGAATGCAGCATGCAGCCACATTACTCGGTCAATGCATCTTCCTTCAGGATGATTCTCTCTGATGGAGCTGGGAGTGAAAGATTTATTCCAAACAACTTGAGCAGCTTTCACAGACAGCCTTGAAAATCAGTCCTCCTCACCAATTCCTTTTACAGGAATCACGGGACCAAAATACTCCTGAGCTGATGCACAAACACCAGTCTGTTTGCTGGAAATCAGCTCCTCTCACATCAAACACCCAGATGGAAAGTGACGACATTTGTATACCCATCTAGGCTTATTTAGGCAGCAGAAAATTAAATCCAAGCCTTGTGAGGAAAGAAGGGGGTAAAACATCCCTCCTGGTTACTCACCCAACCTGAGCAGCTTTAAATAGAAGTGAAAGGTTCAGTCACAGGATAAAGCAGCAGACAGCCTCACTCAGCAGGCAATCCTGACTCCTTGAGGGCCAGGCAACAGGGGCAGGGCTTGGGGGAAGCTCCTGCATCCTTCAGAATAGTTCAGCTCCCTCACAAGCCTCAGTCAGAGAGGAGAGACACGAGCAGCAGCATCCACAGCAGGTCTGAGTCTTGCTTCTTGCAGCATCCCCAAGCAGAGTTATCAGAGGCTGTCACAATTCCCAAACCTAACCCAGCCTGCTGATTCCCATCCCTGCATGGATGTCAGGCTATGAGTTACACCATAAGGAAAGCATCTATTCCACAAGCAAGAAGCACAGCAGGCAGCTGGAACTGGTGGGCCTCTTTGGCTACTCCAGCTAAATACAACAGGGCTTGTGAGTCAAGAACTCTGCCAGGAATCACTGCTGACCCCAGAAGCATGGCAGAAAGCACCAAGGGAAAACCACAGCAGCTGGAAGGAGGACCCAGTTGCAATCTCCAGGGGAATCACTATATGGAGAGAGCATGGAATGACTCTGTGGTATCATGAAGGCACATGGCTTGGTGGGGGACGATGAGTGTGAATAGACAAGTTCAGGACTGAGCAGAACAAGCAGCTCCTGGCTGTGACCCAACCACTGAATCCTTGTGTATGGGAAAGTAAAAAGAAACTTTCCTGTAGGGATGAAGCTGATGTTGGCAGGAGCTGAAGTGCATGAGCTAAGGAGGAAATAACTTACCCTTTTTCCTGGCTTGAGCAATGACATCAGCAGCACTTTTGCTCATCACCTTGGTGATGTACAGGGGGCAGTTGGTCTGGTTGGCAATGGTTATTGCCCGGTTCACAGCCTCTGCCTCCACCTGAGGAACAGAGGCAGCAGCAGGTCAGGGATGCCCAACAGTACCCCACTCATCCTCAGAAGTCACAGACCCTGCTCTCCCAGAAAACAAGGAGTGACAAGGCATTTCCCACCTCTGAGCCTGAAAAGGCACAGCGTAATCACAGCAATCAAATGACATCAAGCTGCAGTCCCCTCTCATTAGCACTTTTTCTCCCAGGCTGCTTCAGAGCCTCTCTACCTGAACTAAAACAACACTCCAGGTGCTCAGGGTCAGAATGATTAAGCCCCTTCTTTAACCCAGACAAAAATAAGGAACTAAATGTTGACTCAACAGAACTGCTCCTGCTCCAGCCCACGCAGAAGGGAGATGCTGCACCACATACTCTGGTAAACCACGTTTGCAAACAAGCCTCCTAAATTGTACCCTCCACTACAATCTCTGGCTGGGGATCTGAGAAGAGTGTGAACCACCCCATAAATCAACTGCTTTTCCTTGTATGTGTACAGAGAATTAACCTCAGCCAAACTGAGGGTCACGTTGTAACTGCAGCCTCAGGATGGTGGGCATCACTCTGATTTTATGGATCACACGTCCTAATCAAAGGATCCAGATGACAGATTGAACAGCTGGGTGATGCTCACTGTGCCTGCTGCCAGCAACGCCACAGACATTTTCCAAGTGAACAACAGAGGAAACAAACCCAGAGCATCTGGAAATCCCACCAGATTTCCCAATGCAAGAGGCTCCCAGAACCCCTCCCATGGACTCGGGTTGCACTGGCACACACTCAACACTTGTGAAAATCTGCTCTGCAGTGTCTGATCACAGCCCAAGTGCCACAGATCACCATCACCTGTCCCAGAATACATTGCCCAGACAGGATGTGTCTTATTAGTGGAAGTGTCCAGGGCCAGGTCGGATGGGGCTTGGAGCATCCTGGAATAGTGGAAGGTGTCCTTGCCCATGGCAGGAGTGAGACTGAGTTGGCTTTGAGGTCCTTTCCGACTCAAACCACTCTGGGATTCTGTGATTGATGGCTCTAAACACTGCTTGGAGGAAAAGAACCACCAGCTTAGGGAACCATGGCCAGGATGATGTTCAAGTGTCCTGAACAGCTCTGCTCATGCCAGCAAAGCCACCACCTGCACCCATGCCCTGTTTGCAGCCAGAATGCTCCAGGAAAACAACAGCCAGGAGTTTTTACAGCAAACCAGCCCCCCAGAGTCAGCAGGGCACTCTCTGGGACCCAAAGGGTTACAGCCCCAGGCAGGGGATGCTCACGAGGGAGTATTTTCGACCGGATGCCCCAGGCATATGGCAAAGGCTGTGAGGGAGAGTTTTGTTCCAGGATGTTGGACCCGAAGTGTCACAGCCAGCAGCACTCACAAAGGATGAAAAGAAGATCCAAGAAAAGCCCAGTCGTCCCTTCTGAGAGACAAGGGGAGGACTCAGACAGGACAGAGCTTCCAGGCCATGGCCTCCCTTTGCAAACTCCCCACTAGAGTGGGTCTGTGCACGGCTCTGCCTCTGCAGCACTTGGGAACCACATTTCCACTCCGTGCCTCAGTTTCCCTGCAGGCAAAGCAGGGATAAAACAACACACACGCCCAGACTTTTGGGCAGAAGGCATTTGAGCAACTGTGAAGCAGCAGGAGAATATTTTCTGAACAAGGCTGCTGAATTCCTGCCTTGTGCCCAGATGCTATGGTGACAGGCATATAACAATAACCCAACAAGTAGTCCAAAGGGGAATGTTTGCAATTACCAGGATGCATTAGAAGCCCTAGCACAGCAGTTCTCTTGGGACATTTCCTGGAGCATTTCTACTGCTTGTGCTTCCAGCATTTTTGTGGCTGAAATAAAAACCAAAAAAATTATGGATTGCTCTGAAAAGTCATCACAGAATGAACTGAGCTGTGAGGGGGAGAGTTTTCCAGAAAGTGATGGGTGAGGCTGACTTGGGATGGTGCTGTCTTAATTCAGGCCCTGTTTTCTGGCTGGAATAACATGCTGAACACTGAGGTGAGCAAAGCGAAACCCCCGAGTCAGCAGTGAAATTTCAGCCTCAATTTGAGCCTCCTGCCAGCCTGGGAATTGAGATGTGTGCACTCCAAGACACAAGTGCATGTGGCCAGCTCCTGAATGCTTCACTCTGATGTATGCTACCTGAAATGAGTAGGAGTTCTGAGTTAATAAATGTTTTAGACTTGCTCAGCAACTCCTGCTGGTTTGCTGTAGATGGAGGTCTGAATGAAGGAGCTGTCCAGTCAGATGCCAACCATCCTTAGGACGGGCTTTGCATTCCCCAAAGGGCAGCAGGAAAAGCCAATTCTAGTGTCAAAAGCACCCCAGAGAGATACAACAAACATCCACTTCGCTGAAGTCAACAGGAATTAGGGATCTGCTGCCACCCCTGGAATCTGGCCTCTATCACCAGCCAGCCCAAGAGGAGCTGGATCTTTTTAAAAGCACAGAGTCACTCCCACGCTGCAGAAAGGGGGAGGAGGGAACCAGATGACATCGTTTCCTGCTCTGTTTCCTATGACTTTCAAGGCAGAGAATGTTGGACCAAATGCTTCCCAAGCCTGGGCAGGGCACAGCTGAGCTCAGCTGCACAGAGGCTGCCCCATGTGACATCAGGGAGAGGCTTCACTGAGCCTCATCTGCAGCAGCCACGTGTCCTCAGGCTGCCTTTTTCCTCCCTGCACCGAGGTAGAGCACAGTCCTGGACAGATTAATAATCCATCCACGCCTGGGAACCACACAACTCATACTTTAAAGTTCCTGCTCCATGAAGGATGAGCTCTTAAACAGCCAGACACAACTTGGCTGGTTTGATGTCCAGATCCTTTAAGGTAAGAGCAGCGTTTCTTTGAAAACAACACAAATGGAACTCACTGAAGTGTCACACCAGCATCTGTTCCCACTCCCCTGATGCAGGCCAAAAAATATGTTCAAAAACCACAAATTGGATAAGTGACTGGAAAGCTCAGTGCAAAGTGTTTGCTCACAATTTCAGGAAGCAAAACATTCCAGCTCTGGGAGCCATACACAGATTCTGTGTTCTGTGAGGATTCACTTACAAGTAGAGATTTTTTTTTTTTCCCCCAGGCAACAGAATGATTTATGTTCCTACTGAACTGCCTCTGGATGCTGCTTGTTGGAATCCAGGGGAGGAAATGGAGAGTGAGCATGAGGGGCATGTGTGGATGAGCTCACAGTCCCAGCTCCCAGCTGCCACATCTGGAAGGCAGAAAAGCCCCATAATCTTGAAGGAACAAAAAGAGCTGCTTGTACAGAACAGATGAACCCCACAAACCTGGAATGCCACGGTGAGGTGTCCGGCTTAGAGACAGTGAAACACTGTGAGTGAAGAATGCAATGGGAACCAACCTCAAAGGCAAAGTTTTAAGGCTCTTTAAAACTTCTGGGATTTATTTCAAAGACTTAGAGGGATTGGAGTGCTTGTCCCTGCAGAAATCCATGGAGAAATATGAAGGGTAACTATATTGAAGTGCTGTGCTAAGGCCTGAGCAGGACCTCCCCTCTCTGGTACATATTTTCTGTGCCGTCAGCAAACCACTTAATCCATTGCTGTAAAAACCACCACCCCATTGGTAAAATTTCATCAAAATATAAAATAGCACAGTAATGGAAGCTATGGAAGTACCAAAAACAATGTCAGGATTTAGGCATATATTAAAAAATTCTGCTAATTCACTGGAAGTCTGACAAAATAATGACCAAGAGGTAAGCCCAAGACACTACACCTAGAAAGGACAGTAGCAGAATTCCACCAACATAACCCCAAATGCAGAAAAATCCTGTTTCCAGCCATATTCATCCCAACATGAAGTACTTAATGGCAATGCAAAGATGTTACAAATTGGGGAGGGGGATAAATGCATAGGCAGGGGAGTTCTCACCTCTTCAGGTCTGCTCAACACATGCCCTTCAGGGCCTGTGATCCCCAGCTCCAGGATCCTTTGCTGCTCCTAAGGCAGAGAAGAAAAAAAAGAGCAGGGATGAGATTTAAAGCAAGAGGGAATTCTTCTTGCAGCACACACAGCTATTGGAAAGGGGTATAAGTGAGATCCTGAGCATCTGTGCTGCCTAAAAATCACATGGGGCTTTGCATAAGGGCCGTGCAAGAAAGTCCTGTCCAACTCCCCTTGCTGAGAATAGCCAGAGCTCACAAAACCTTGCTGATTTGTTCACAGGAGGTCAAGGAAACCTTTTATTTGGATTCACTCCACACTGGGTTCATAGCCCCTCGACTTTCAGCACTCATTTGCGTCTATAAAATCATCTTTAAGATGTGGCAAAATGGTAACTCATGGAAAAAATCATCCTGCAAGTGGGCTCAAGGACTGGGGTGGGCTCTTGCCCAGCCAAAGAACACAGAAATCCTCTGGGTGCTTGAGACACAGTGTACAAAGTGAGCTGGTGATAAGATTAAATTGAATACATTATTAACATTTCTCCCTTGCTGCTGTATCAAGGATAAACAGACCCCAAACATCAGCACCCCATGTACTGTACGAAGCTACATCTCTTCCCACTCCCCCTCTCCTTATTTCCTGCAGAACATTTTGTTGCACACAGTGACAGTCACACCCAGCTTTTCACTTTTGGGGAAAGAGGCAGAGATGCCCAATATCCACCCCAAACTGTAAGCTGCCACAAAAACCTATTCATTCAGCATCCAAGAGGTTAAACACTGCTGTACAGCCCCGCTCACACGCTTGATACAGCCATGCCATGCTCTCAAAAGCTTGGGTGGCTTCTCAGTTTGCAAAGGAGTCAGAATTTAAACCCTTCCCAGCATTTGAAGCCAATAACTCAGAGAACAAACAGGCCATACCTCAGCAATGATGTCACCGTTCTCAGCATGCACTTGGGCTGTGGCGCCAATGTCCCGGATCACACTTAGGACCTCGTAAATCTGGGGGACAGATAACACACATCACAACAGGAGCACACCTGTTGGGAAGGCCACGCCCCAGACCCCCACAGAAAACAGAATTTTGCAGAAGAGAAAAGAGAAACAGAAGCACTAAGCAATATAAGATGTGGTTTGCTGGAGAGATGCAAACCATTTTCATGCCTATCACCGAATCTCTCAATTCTACAGCTGGATGCTGCTGATGTGGCTAAGAGGAGTTCTCCAGTGGCAGCTTTGGAGTACGGGAGGAAGAAACAGCAACAACTCAAGCCCCACAGCTGGATGATTTTAAAGAACTTGCAGAGTTGTACCTGTTTGATGTCTCATTTACTGGTGCCTGGCATGAAAAACATCCCTTATATCTGAGTGGTGGGGGCACGTTCTCCATGGAAATCCAGTATCTGGAGGTAGGAGCAGTGTGATTTCCCACTCCAGCAACCAGTCTGAGAGGGCTCCAGTCCAGCAACCCCCAACTGGCGCCATCAATGTTCCCTCATCAAAATGTTTCCAGAGCCCTCAGAGATAACTCACACACCAACACTCCCAGGCATTCCTCTCCTTCCATACCTTCAGAAACATAAACTACCCCTCTGAACAGCTAAATGTGCCCAAATGTGCCCACCAGAACAGCAAACAGGAGGGCAATTAATTTCTTTCTAAGGTCCCAGTGATTCTACCACCAAAAAAACACCTCTGGACTAGGATCAGTTTTAGCTTCTAAACAGAATAATTATAATTAGCCCAGAGATCTCCCTGTTCTGCCCTGTGCAGAGGCATAAAGCAGCAATTCATAGAACTACTACTGCTTCTACCCCAAAGGAACTGGGAAAAAGCCTCTGACCTCTCAAAATGAGAGTTTTACCATTGCTTCCCTCAGCCAAGCCTTTCAGGGTTTGCTGTTGGTTGGGTTTTAATTAAAAAAATAATCTTCACACCAGAGCTATGGGTGCTGTTGGCAATCTTAGGTACTGTTACACACATAAAGATTGGAACCAGGAGAGAGTGTCAGATCCCAGGATACTGAATTTAAACACTAATTTGTTTCAAATTAAACACAAAGCCTTCCTTCCTACCTGAGAATCACTGAGCTGAAAGCGATCTTTGAAAGCCATGTACACCAAGAAGGAATTCACACCTGGGGGAAAGACAGCACACTGCAGGTAAAGCCATGGACTACAATCCCTAAATCAGCCCCCAGCAATAATTCCATGAATTCACTGTAGGAAGTTGAGTAACAAAATAAAAGCAAAAATGCATTTCACACAAAAGCAGAGACTGGGCCTGCATGGCTGATCGCCCTCACCCTCCAGGGAGAACAATGAGAAATCTGTGTCTGTGATGTGTCCAAACTGACCCTGACTGATCCTAAGCTGGCTTTTCCTCTCCAGCCTTTAGAACCAGTAACAGCTGTCACCCAGCACGTGTGGGAAGCTCCCATTACAGCATAAAATGCTGGGTTTTGAAACTACAAACAGGATGGAAAATTACTCCAGCCTGAGGATGAAATGCCAAAGAAATAAAGAGGGGGAAAACCTATGAGGTCTTTTTACTCAGCTCTTCACTTTTAGCATCCAGAGCTGGATTGGTCCTCCTGGGGCTCCTATTTCCCTTGTTTACAGCACTTTAATGGCTGCAAGTGTCATCAAGGGCACTGATGAACCCAAAGGACCTTCACGCAGGAGCTGCTCTGCATGGGAAAAGCAGGAGATTCACCTCTGGAAAATCAGTGCTGCTGCAACACCAGTGTGCCCCAACCCGCGAGCCCTCTGCAATCCCAGCTGCCCAAACCTTCTCAGGGAGCCAGAATGGTCCTAAAACAGCTTTATTGGGATATAAAAGTAAAATACTGCACGAGAGACAGCCTTAAATAATAGAGGATCCTGAAAAACAAGGAGAGACAAGGCTTCTCTGAGCTTACCATGATCTTTAACCAGAGCTTCCATCTCTTCCTGGACACCTTTATGCCACTCAGTGATATCCACGTGCAGGGAGTAGTCACAGCAGGATTTGCTGTCTGCCCACTCTCGCCACTGGTCGAACGCCGTCAGCAAACTGGTCCCAGGCTCAGGAACCACGTGGTCAACTGGGAATGACAACCAAAGCACCAGTAAATTGCTGGTGCAGAAGCTTTCCTGGGTGCCCAGGACAGCAAGCACAGCTGTGCAAAGGCTGCTGCAAAATCAAGGCATCCTCTTTCCCCTTAAAATATTTCTAAGTTTGCAATTTCTCAGTGGTTTTTAGAGAATGCAGCCACAGAAGTCGATTATGGAGCAGCAGCTGAAGAAAAATTAGTTGTTACTACAACCTGTTTACTACAACTGTTGGTGCTATATATCCCAACCAGGAGCACCTTCCAGAGCACTGGAGGAAGCAGGACCAACAGTTTGTGGTTGGAGAGATCTCTCTGACACTGAGAAGGTCCTGCTGCCTCTGGCACCTGCTCAGTTTGATCCTCACACCAAATCCAGCAGCAACTGGATTCACAGGCAGCTGCAGCTGCAGCACATCCTCAATGGGTGATGAAAGGGACCTGGATCTGAAGGTTCAGTGTTCCTGGTTTTTATTTGAGCACATGGAGTCTCTGAGATCTTCAAAAGACACAGTGAAATTAAAACAACAACAAAAAAAAAAGGCAAGTCAGCATCTCCAGTACAGAACTGAGAGAGTAGGAAAAGCCTGTAAGATTTCAGGGGTCACAAACTGGGAAGCACTGCTGGGGAGGAGGAGAGGGCCTGGCTTGATTCTAATACATTAAAACACACAGAAAAAAAAAAGTAGCTTCAATTATCAGCAGAGAAATCCCAGCACTATTTTTTTTTTATAAACTTTATGGTGATGATCAGGGTTGCTCTAAGTCACAGCTGGGATGACAGACAGAGCCCGTGGGTTCCACTCACCCTCAGGGCAGAACAAAGCTTTGCTTTACCCCCACACAGACACAGCAGCCAAGATTTACTGGTTTTGCACTGCCTGAAGAACCAGACTCACACTGGGAAAGGCAGCCCAGCTCTCTTGAGCAGCCATGAGCCTCAGTCACCGAAGCCAGCAGAGACCTGTCAGCTGCCTGAGCTGTGCACACACTGCAGAAAGCCAAGAGCTCACCCAGAACAACCATCCCTGCTGCAAAACTCTGCCCACCCTCTCCCGTTTGCAAAGGGAGACAGCTTAGAATATTTGCACTTTCCAAAAGGCTTTTCTCCTGGAAGCATCACACCAAGGCAAGGACATGATATGCACATCCTTACTGCCTTGGCTGCTGCAGCTTGGATCAGTTTGGCACTTCAGGAGTGGCTGGGGGTCTCTCTGTTCCCTCTGTCCCCGTCACAGAAATCCATGCTGAGTGAGAACTTGGAAATTTGCCTCCTATCTGGCACCACACCAAGGATGTGCTTTTCAGCACCATTGAGAAAAGCAGCCCAAATATAAGCAGACAATAAACTGACCTGTTTTTAAAAAATCATCCAATTTCTGTTCCATTATCTGCTCCACCCCAGTGGTCAGAAACCTTCCGCTAACTTCCAGCCTGAATTGTTTCTTGGCCAGTACAGAGCCCCTGTTGCTCTGTTAAAGTTAATCTTTAGATTAAGTAGAATGAGCAACAAGAAAAGTAACATTCCCTTTGCTTTTCCAACGGGATGTGGAGAAAGCCCAGGTTTACACAAGTGTCTAATTAAAAAGCAAAAAAAAAGTCCATTTAATCTCTAACATAGGAATAAATCCATCTCCACTTGAGACTAAAAGTGCCCTCAGAGCTCTGTCAGCCCCAAGATGATGGA
Organism: Passer montanus; assembly: GCF_014805655.1. Lineage (NCBI taxonomy): Eukaryota > Metazoa > Chordata > Aves > Passeriformes > Passeridae > Passer > Passer montanus. The sequence goes on from NW_024359056.1 coordinate 163,705, forward strand.
TGGCTTGTGGGCATTGGGAAATTGTGCCTGAAGGCACCAAGGGGTTAACACAGAGTCCTCAAAGCCCATCACTGAGCCCCTGGAAATGCTCTGGAGCATCCAGGAATGACTGTGTTGTCAGGGATCAGAGCTTTATTACCACCTCACTCCATGCACTGTCCAAGGACGACTAATGGGATTTTTTGGAGGCAGTGGAACCAGGGCTAAGGGAGCTCTATCAGCTCTCTGACAAAGCCAAACCACAGCTGGCTGCAATAAGAGTCAGGCATGGAAATGCTGGTGCAAGTGTGCAGGGAAGTCAGCTCCAGGGGTTGGCAGTATCTCCTGTGGCAGTTCCCCCGAGCTCCCTGCCAGCCAAATCATTCTCTAGCCCCTTCAAAACACAGCACACTTTTTCTCCACAGTAGCTCTGCCAAGTAACCACCAGCAAACAACTACTTCCCCACATCCACATGGAAGAACTCAGGAGGAAAGCAGCCTGAGAGTGCAAGGAAAGCAACAGCCTTTGCACCCTGGGACTGAACTGCTCTGAAGAGACTCAGGGAAAGGACCCAGCAAAGAGACAGTCATGGTGACAGGGACATCCCTGGAGAGGGACCCAAGAGCTGAGGTCCTGTACCTGACCCTGGGGCAGGATGGAAGCCATGCTGCCACAGCAGAGCAAGCAGGAGCAGTGGCTGCTGCACAAAAGGCATGGAGAAAGTGAATGGAATACCAAATCCTGGTCTGGAGGCAATTCAGACACAAATGGCAGTCTCCTTGATTCTTCCATCTTCTGTGCAATGGGAGGGACCAAACACGCTGCAAGATCATGGCCTACATCCCCCCACGCGAGGGCAGGGTTTTGGGGGAGGCCACAGAAGTAAAAATGAGCCTAGATCCAGGAAAGGAGAGTAGTCAAGGCTGACTCTTTATCTGCTCTTGAAAGGACTAAGCTCTGAAACTGCTTCTGCCTGCTGAGATAGCCAGGAAATGCAGCTCAGAGAAGCTTCTTCCAGCCCTCAGGCACAGCTCAAGAGGTCAGAGTGAAACAAAAAGCTTTTTCTTTCAGGTCCCTGTGCTCCAGAGCAGCACCAGAAGCTGATGGAGGCTCCATGCCACAATGTTCCCACAGCCCCAGGCTTCTAGGATGACCCCTGGGGATGATCTGTCCCAGGACCATGGACACAAGGGCTGACCTACCCCAGCTCACAGCAAATCTCCCTCCTGGAGAATTCCCAGGAGGCTTCCCATGGGAAAAGCAGTGCTGTCCTGACCCCACAGTCCTCCTTCTCCCTGGGAATCCCATCCCACTGCCCCATCTTTCCTTCCATCACCTCGGGAATGTTCAGTCCCTGGGTGGCCCCACACCTGCAGGGCACATTTAGGACAAACTGCTGTGACACAGACTGTTGTCACCCCTTTATTCCCTCCACCACCACAGCCTTGATCTGGTGTGCTTCCCAGCACAGATGTTTTCTTCCTGTTGTTGATTTTTTTTTTTTTTTGCTGTGCAAATGAATTCAGCTACTTGAGGTCTGAGAAGCAAGTTGCCAGCTCATTTTTAAAACTCAAAGCTTGTTCCAAAACCAGAAACCAAATGGAGAGGAAAAAAAAAGGAAAAGATAATGTAAGAATCACTTCATCGGTGCTGAACTCTTCAAAGAAGAAATTAAATAGCTTTGTGGGCCTTGTAGTGGCTCCCTGAATCTGAGTGAAATTCAGGCTAATCCTAATGTTTCTCTTTATTTAACACACTCTCAGCAAGGTACAGGGCAAAGCCAAGCTCGAGGTTACAATGGTTTCTCAGCTAAGAGCAGTAAACATTCTGTAGTTTATATTTTAACCTTTTGAGCTGCAGAACCCAAAATGCAGCAGCCCAGTGCTGAGAGCAAACAAGGCTGTTACACCAGCAAAGGAACTTCTTTAAAAAAATGAGAAAAACTTTTTTGTACATTACAAATATTCTAATTTTTTCCTTGATAAACACTGACATGATTCCAAAATCCCTGGACAGTCTGTCTTTCTCCCAGATAATCCAAGCTCTAACCTCCCTCTGAGGGCAGTGGGATTTGAGCACCTGTGGACACACATGCTCCAGCCCTAATCATCCAGACTTTTAATTACCCTTCCCATTCTACCTACCCTCTCTCTTCCAGGAAAGCCATACAGAGGTTTGGCTCTCCTGTCATTATACACAGGCTTACAGGGTGCATCTGCTCCTGCTTCCCAGTGCTCCAGCTCCCACCCACCACCAGCCAGGACTCTTCTCTTTCAGCTCAGGGTCCTCTGCTCCTCCTCCTCGGGCAGATTAATCGGCTCAGGATTCAAGGCAGACAATGAGCTGGAGTGAGACAACAACACTGAGTGATCCATGTGGCTCTTCTGCACCAAAGCTGGCACCCAGCCATGCTGGAATATTCTATCTCATGGGCCAAACTGGTTAGATGCTGGTGGGGAGGTGAAATGAAAGGGGTAGGCAAAAACTTAGGGGAATGGATGAAATGCTCCAAGGATGGGGAAAATAAAGCAGTGTTGTTTTAACATAAGCATGGGAAAATCTCCACAGGTCAGAACTGCTAGCAGCACTTTATATGGAGTGCTAGCATCACCCATTATTAACACATTCTTACTATGTATTAACATAAAACCTGTACTAAAATCAGATCCCAGCACAATCCCATACACACACAAGTAGTTTCGAAGTTCAGATCATTCCTACTGCTTTTTTGCACAAATCACAGAATGATAGAATACCCTGAGCTGGAAGGGACTCGCACAGATCAAGTCCAACAACTGATTCCAGAAAGGGCAGCCTAAAAGCTGAACCACAGTTAAGGCTGGCTTGAAACACCTCCTTGTCTTCATCCAGCTGCTCCCAGACTTTAAAACCACTTCCACAGCCCACTAAAAATGGTGCCAATCTCAGCTTTAAATGGTGGCTTTAGGAAATGTTGCTTCACTTCTTGGCTCCCTTTTCCAAACTCAGGGGCTTTCTGCTCCTGAAAAGCTTTCCTGGAGCAGGGTGGTACCTGCACCCTGAGCAAGAAGGAAGATGGGCAAGAGAGATCCAGCACAGAAGGCTGGGGAATTACTCAACAGCCTGCAGGATACTCTGAGACCAGAGCCAGAAAAATCCCATATGATCTCTTTCTGGCACTTGGAATCTCTCTCAAATTAAAAAAAAAAAATGCAGATGAAGAGCAATGCCTTTATATTTTTGACCCCTTGCTAAACTCCAGAGAAATTATTGCTTCAGGGAGAGAGCTGGATCCAGCTCTTTGCCTTGCCTTGAAAACAAAACCCTGCTTTTGGGATGGATGTGCTCATGGGTGGGGATTAATGGGTTTTATAGCTTCCTGGCATTGTGGCATGTGCATTTTTTTTCTTTTTTGCATCCTGCCTCAGTTGAGCAAGCCTTGGCTTGCAAACAACCCGTTCCTGGAGCTTCTATTAATAGCCCATGCTTCCACTGGAAAGGATTTTTTTCAACTGGTTTAATTAAGTGTCATCCAAAGCACGCATGAAATTTTCTGGGGCTTCAGCTCATGAATGCCTCTACCAGGAAGGAGAAAAACTCTTTGAAATGGACAATATAAACATGAATTAGGGTCAGATGTTACCAAAACTGTGTATGTAATAAAAACCATGTATTTAGGGTTCCAGTTGCTATTACAGACTGCAGTTTTGCACATTATTTCTTGCTTCTACCAGCATTCAGTGTGCCTATTGTTTAAGAGGGGTTTATAAGGTGAAAATCCTTAACATTTAAGCTTAACTGTTAGCAGGCAGATCTCCCCTACCCAAAACTTTAAATAGCAGCTTGATCACTATAAACACATCTGCCTTTTTAATACTACTTAATCCCCACAGCAACTGTGTGTGATGAAATCTGGTGAATTTATTGAGTTGTACATTCTGTCGGAAGCCTTTTTATTGAGAGGTTGTAATTAAATTCAGCCCTGGTAATTGCACAGGTCCCTACTTAGAAGTCTGGAGTTGTCAGGCTGTGGCTGCAGGAATATTCTCCTGGCACTGATGTGAAGTAGGAGTAATTCTGTGAAAGCAAGAGGAATAAAATCAATCTCTGTGAACTGAAAGTCAGGCCCTTGACTGACCCACAGATTATCCCATAATCACAGACCTTATTTCAACCAGAGGCTCCAAATTGTCAGCTGGTAAAATATCACAATTCCTTCTGCCTTTATACATCATGACCCTTTTATGTATCAAGGAATTGAGCTACCAAAAGCTGCCTCATGCAGTAACAAAGCTGTTTTCAGCAGCAAAAGTTCTGATTTAAGTATTAAACCCCAATTTCCAGCTCAGCAGCCTGGCACCCATCCAGAGACCACAGCCCTTCTCTGAGCTCAAAAATCCCAAATCAAGTGATCCAGAAGAGCCTCACATCTTTTTTTTCTGATTCCATCCCAATTCTTCCTCTAAACCACACTCTGGGTCATGGGTTTAGATCTGGGAAAAGGAAGGACAGTGACAAAATCACTTTGAAGGAAACTGCTCCATGGAGCTGATGCACCTCAGCTAAAGAGAAATCAAATGCAGGATTTTCCTCACATCCTGGATCCAGCAACCAGATTTTCAGCTGTGTATTTGTGGGGATTTATTCACACAGTATTTTATTCTTGTTCCCTCCCCCAAGAAAAGATACTGGAATAAAGAGATTATTCTGAAGAGTTACAGCCCTGCACAGAACAGCATTTATGGTGCTAATACAACCACCCAAGGACTTTTCTCCTGTACATGCCTGCCAAACTCATAGTAAAGGCAGCCTAAATGATATCACATGTTGTTTTCTGTCAGTTCAGATCCAGTTTATAAAATCTGATGCAGAGAAATCAGAAGCTGGACCAGGCTCAGAAGAATCAAGATACATCCGTGCTCCACTGATTACATTTTCAGACTGCAACATTCCCTTATTCCCTTACTGATGTCATACAGATATTTCACTTGCCCTTTTGGCTGATTACATCCAAAATACAATTAACAATTTGAGGCCAGCTGGACACAAACATTAAGAATTCACACAATAATTAATAACTCTCCCCAGCTGCTGGCATGGCAGCATATTAAGGTCAGATCAAAAAAAAAAAAGGCTCCATCTCTTCCCAGTACAGGTTTATTGTGCGTTTATTGTAGCTCAGAAGGTCACCATGGCAGAGAAGAAGGGGAACCAAGTTCAAAAGAGACATGTAAGTGGTTCCAAGATTTATTCTTTCTTTCAGGAATTACTCCACACTTGAAGGCCATGAAAAGAGCACACAGGACTTCAAAGGCTTCCATATGAACTGGTCTGTAAACCTTGAGGGACTGAGATGGAAAAAAACCCTCGGGTTGTAGCCATGACTTTCAAGCCAAGACAAAACACAAGAATTAATAACACATCCAAGAGGCAAGAGCTGATCAGAGGACAAAAGATCACGTGCCATGAGCCAGCTCAGTCCCTCTCAGGTCACTGGAGATGTGTCCTGCCCCTTAGGCTTTTTCCACTCGCTGGGAAGCTGGAACAGTTCTGGACTGGCATTGTTATCACCAAGATTTGGGTTCTCACCTTAATTTCATGGCCTGGGGTTATCTCAGGAGTGTTGGAGATGAAGAGGAACACGACTGCAGGATGCCAGGTTTTACAATGGAAATTTGTAGTGGTCCTGAGAGGGCTTTGTGTGTTTGGGATTAGAAAAGTTGTTTTCTTCCTCCCCAAACATAAACTAAATGTGAAGCGCTCTGATTCTATACAAGCACTTTTTATTAATAAGCTTGTGAGAGAAATGGGGAAAAGAAAAACCCTGTATTTGTCAAATAAACATCTCCCCTGCCTGGATGAGGACCAGACACTTCCTCTTCTCAAGACTGTCACAAGGTGACATCATGTTCTGAGGAGGAAGTTGTCACCCATCACCACCAAACCACGGCCACTTCTGCTACAATACTGGCGGTCCCCCTTCCCTGCATCCTGTTCCCACTCAAACCACTGGCAACTCTCACACACAACTGCAGGCAAGAAAGTGAGGGCTGAATCAGATCTAAATGTTCATGTGTTTATGAACCTAGAGAAAACCTGGTGGGAGGTGCAGCAGAACCTGGTTTCCACCAAAGGACAAGGATCAAGCAGCACATCCGCCCCTCACGCAGCCATTTCCTGACCACACCTGCCCATCTGCAGGTGTTCTTTCCACTCTGTGGCACTGATATTGCCTGTAAATTAGCTCTTGTGCTTGCTGAAATCATTAACCTGTGGGAGGTCCTAACTAGATTATCCCCAGTTTAAACAGAGACTCCTGTGGCATGCTCCCCAGCTGCTGAGCTTCCTCCTCCAGCTCCGAGCCAGCCCAGCCTGGCCTCACAAGCTGTCTGGTGTTTTCCTAGACCTGCAAAGAATCCAAGGTTTGGGGCACAATGCATCACTCCTGGGCAGCACCTGAGCTGCCCACACAAAGAGAGACACCCATACTGTGGCAAACTGGTCTGGGAAACTCCTACACACAAGATTTAACTTCTGTTTTTTCCATGCACCAAGTCTTTAGTGGTAACTGTTGCCTTCTACACAGTGGCTTAATTTCCTGTCTCAAATGTGGTATTAGAGGAAATTCTTTACTATAAGGGTGGGGAGGCCTGGGCACAGGCTGTCCAGAAAAGCTGTGGCCGCCCCATTCCTGTCCAAGGCCAGGCTGGACAGGGGTTGGAGCAACCTGGGATAGTGGGAGGTGTCTCTGCCCATGGCAGGAGGTGGGACTGGATGGACTTTAAAGTCCCTTCCAACCCAAGCTATTCTGGGATTCCATGAACAGCCGGAATTGCCCCTGGATCTGGGCAGGATGGCTCAGTGGGAGTTGCTCCATACAGCTGCCACCTTCCCCTTTATGAAAGTGTTTGCATTGCAGAAGGACTGACTGGTTCAGAGTCCTCAACTCCAGTCCTGGTTCCATGGCCTAATTCTACTTCTAAGAACGTGCTGCACACCTGCATTTTTCTCAGCTGCCCTACAAAGGCTTTCCAAAACTTTTTCCATTCACAATGAAAAGAGTCTCTGCCCATCAGGCTGAAAAGTCCTTTGTAGCCCATCAGTAGCCAAACTCTTCTCTAGGGACACTGATACTAATCCTCAGAAATCTTATCTCAAGTAAAGAAAAGCCTGCTGGAAAGTATCATTAACTGACAGCCACTCTGGAATGAGATTTTTTGAAGCAATATTGGAATACTTGAACAGAGAATCTTGTGACAGCCCCTGGCTGCTGAACCGGCCTTGCCTGGCTTTTCAAGGAGTCTGGAATCTTGCCAGGCCCATGAAGAGCCCCGGTTTGGAGGCACAAACCACTCAGGGTGTTGTAGTTCGGGAGCTTCCCCCCTTCCCTGCACCACCTCAGCGCTGTGCAATAATTTGGGAGGGTTCTCCAGGAACTCCTTCCCCAGCTCCTGGGAGGCTGTGCCAGAGAATTTCATTCATATGTAAAACACCACCATGGAGTCCCCCAGATCCCAAAATATCCACACTGTACATATGTAGTGCTTCTAGGGACAACAGCAATGTGGTGGAAACACACTCGGACAAGTGGCTGAAAGGGAAGCTTCCAAAAGCTGAGCCCTTTTTGGTGGGCTCTGAAAACCAAGCAAAGCATCTCCCAGTTAATATTTGTATGTGAAATCTACAAGTTCCTGCTTTTACCTACAATAGGAAGGCAAAAGCACTTTCCTCTGGATCTGCAGATGTCAAGTGGGAGGGACAGGGATTGTCTCCTTACTTCCAGTGCTGCCCATACCAGCTTCTCAGATAGCTCTTCATAAAAAATAATCACTTTTTACTTATGATATGAGGCTCTAGGTGAGCTTAATTAATTTGAATTAAAACCACAACCCCTCAGCAACAAAGCCACCTCCCATTACAGATAGCCAGCAACCAACATGGAGAAATGGAATGACATTCCCATTGTCACAGAGGAGGTCCCAACACCAACTGCATGGTACCAAGGGAAGAAAAGAGTTCTCCCAGAAGCCATAACTTGTAAATGTCCATCCCTGCATTCCTTGCAAATGCACAGGGCTTCCATGGGAGTGAGGGCTGTGAAAAGATGCAGGCACAGCCCCAAGCTGCTAACAACTGGCAGTTCCTGAGCACGATTAAAGTGTGCCAGACAGGAGGAGCTCATTTGTATTCCTCAAACAATTCTCCCTCTCACCAGAAAGATTAAAAAAAAATTCCAGTTTCTAAGAAACAGATGGGGTCTACAAACTCTAAAGGCAATGGGGCTGAAGGAAAGAGGGAAAAAAGGCTCCTCTGATCAAAGACATCAAATCCCACTCCACAGGCAGCACTCCAAATCCATCCCAAGTGGGGAATCCTGCAGTTGGTTACAGCCTTTACTTCTTTCAGGCTCCATTTGCTTCCCTCCCATGGCACACAGAGATAACGTCCAACATGGAGAGCTGAAAGGTCCTGCCTGACCAGGGCATTTTCTGCTGCGTCAAGCTCACAGGAAGGCAAAACATGCAAGGCGTTGAACACTGGTGGGGAGGCAAAAATTCCCTGCCCAGAAAAACAGGCCAAGAAAAGAGCTGGAGGCACCACTTCCTGCTGCTTCTTTGAAGACCTTGTCAAGACCTGAAGGTGATTAAGACACTTTATCCAGCAAGGTTTAACACACATGCTCTGAAAACCTATCACAAGCAGCAAATGATGTTACAAGAAGCGAGGTGGATAATTTAATTTTATTTTTTATGATTTTTTTTTCCATCCACAGCAGACCTGGAGGAGCCAACTTTTGCACCTGCCCCCATGAAAACATCATGTACATTTTCCATTGATGTAAGCACATCAGAGAGAACCACTGGCTCTTTACTTCTGTGTCATCTCTAAGGCCTGGAACTTGGGGATGAGAGCACTGAACAAAGAAAGCAAGAATTTGGGGATTTTTGGGACTTTTCACAAGGGCATGTAGTCATAGGACAAGGAAGGTGGCCTTAAGCAGAAGGAGGGCAGGTTTAAATGACATATTAGGAAAATTCTTTATTGTAAGGGTGGTGAGGCCCTGGCTCAGGTTCCCCATCTCTGGAAGTGTTTAAGGACAGGCTGCACAGGGCTTGGAACAACCTGGTAGTGGAAGGTACCATGCTCATGGCAGGGGGGTGGAACAAGATGATCTTTAAGGTCCCTTCCAACCCAAACCACTTTGTGATTCTCTAAGAAAAGCACTTCAAAGCAGCTCTTCAAGCAACAGAACTCTTCCCCACACATTGGGAAAGCAGCATCGTTGATCCCCAGCATTAAATGGAATAAGATGCATTAAGTGCTATTGCATCAACAGACAACACAGGTTAATTTCTCCTGAAATAAATCCCTCTTTTTGGATGCATGAAAAAATCTAGGTCAGTCACATCTGCACTGTCAGAACTGCTGCCACTCCAGCACTTCTGTGTTCAGAACTAAACCAAGCTCCAGCACACATGGAATTGATTCCATCCCCTCCTTCCTGCACAGGGAGGGGCTGGAGCAGAACGGGTCAAAACAGACAAAGGGACCCCTCACCTGCTCTTTAACAAAAATCAGTGCTACCAAGAGGCAGAAGGATGGGAGAGCAGGGAGAAGAATGAGAGAAGAGCAAGGGGCAGGATCCCCAGCAGCTCTGGGGAATGAAATGATGGTAAAATAGAGAAAAATATCCTGACTGACTCAAAAATAAGCCAGGCTAGACTGCAGAGGCTTCACAGGACTCCAGCCCAACACCAGGGCGAGTGATTTCATCTTTCAGCACTGAGGGGGGATGACAGCCCAGCTGAGTATGTGACACCAGTGTTAAACTCCTCACCACACCACACCACAGGTCTCCTGCATCACCCCAGGCACAGCCACGCAGCTCCTGAGTGCCTGTGTGCTCCTCACAGCACAGAGGTGGTAAACAATAGCTACAGCCCAAAGGGTCAAAAAATGCCCCCTCAGCACACACAGAAACACACAACACAGCTGAGGTCTGCACAGCTGTTTCCTCCTGTGCTCTCTGGCAAGGGACATCAAGGACTTGGCAGATGCCCATGAGCCCCCACTGGAATCCCCACCAGAACAATGGGGGATCCCATCCAGCACTGCTGGGATGCTGGGAGCAGAGCAAGCCCCAGACAGGCTGCACGATCTGCTGCAGGCAGAGCCTAATGGACTTAGAGGGGTTTAAAAGCTCGGCAAGGGAAGCTCACACCAGTGAACTGCCCAGCACTGCTTACAGCCCCACTTTCTCATTAAGGATTTTAAGCCTGCCCTGAATGAAAGGTACAAACACAGGAAGCAGCAGGAAGCTGGGAGCTGGTGAAGCAAAGAGATTTAGGGTGAATCAGGGCCAAGGCTGGTGTTGGGGGTGTAATAAGGACCAAGGGGAGCTGGAGAGAGGAGGGACAGGGCAGGAGGGACTCTGCACCTCTGTGTGGCAATGCCATGATTCCAGTCACAGAGAGCAAGGATTCCCACTCACAGAAATCCCCAGTAATGTGTGGACGTTTTCACTACGTTTCTAGAGAATCAAACATTTCTTTGGGGCAGAAGAACTGCTGCCAGAAAGAGAAATGAGTTCCAGAGCCAGGACAGCCCATCTGCAGGGCTGGTCCCAGCACACAGTTCCTCTTTCTTGTCTGGGTGCAAAGAGAAACAAAACTGGGGTTGGTGCCTGTGGAACAATGCAGTGCTGTGTACACACAGCCAGGGACCTGGGGAGACACTGCAGCTCTGGTCACTGCTCTTGGATGCAAAACACTTGGTTTTAAAATTCCAGCTTGGCCACAAGTCCCTGCCTGACCACTGCTGCCACCTCCTTCTGTCTCTGCTTCCCTCCTCTTACTCTCACCATTTGGACTCTAGACCAGCACAGGATTAACACTGATAATACAAAATAAATGCACCCAGTAAGGTAGAATAGGATTTCATCTCCACTGGTGGGTTTAAATACCACCCCAAACCCTCATCCTGTCTAAACCCCACTTTAAGCTGAGACCATCACAGTGTCTGATCTCCTTTGGGGCATTCTCTGTCACACTTAGATCAAAACCCAAGAGGTGAGAAATCATTCCTGACTAGAAACATCTCCTTCTAGGAAGGTGGTGATCTTCAGAATGACCTGGGAGACACGGTGTCACCTCGCTTTGAGTCTGATTGTGGCTGGGCAGCTCAAACCCCTGCCATGTGGCCCACAGGAGCTCTTTCATAGCAGCGTCAGGAATTAGGGAGCCAACAGCAGCCCATGTGAGGCTCCTCTTCATTTCCTGAACGTCCCAAGATACACAGGCTCCCCTCCCCAGCCTTCCCTCCCCATGTCATTAGGATAACTGCTGCTCGAGTTCAAAAGGCTGCTGGCTTCCAAGCCACCAGGCCAGAAAAAGCTATCATTTCTCTCACTGTAATTTCTCTCTATGATTATAACAGTGGTTGCCTGAGTCAAGAGAGGCAATGTCAGCAAGAGATTTCACCCAAGGACAGCAGATACCAGAGAAGAAGCAGAGTGTGGGAGGAGGGGCTCAAATGTGTGTGGGAGCTGGCCTGGATGGATGGAGCTCTCACTGGGACATTAAACAGGCTCAGGGATCAGAGAGCCAGTAAATATACAGAGCTTAACTTTTTCATCCCTTCTGCAGGGCTGGGAGCACAAGAGGCAATCGTGCCCCTGCTCAAATCAGGGGAAGTTTTTCCACTGCTTTTGATGGGGATTTCACCCATCACAGTTAATCAGCAACCAAACCATCAACAGGCTCCAAGAGGCCACCCTGCTCCTAGCAGGGATTCTTCCTCCTTCAGCAGCTCCAGAGACTGGGTTACATCCTGGGGTATTAACCTAGCTCAGGTTGGGAAAACAGGGGCTCAAAAATAGGTGTGCCTTGTGCAGAGCCAGGCATTGGGCTTTGGTGTTCCTTGGGGACCATCCCTTGCAATTCAGGATGGTTTGTGAGTCTATGAAAAATGCCATTTTTAGCTCATCAAAACTTTGTAAAGGGCAACTTCAGACAGAGTCCTTTTCCGAAATTCTGGAAGGACTGTTCTCTTTCCATGGAATACAGGGAAGTTTAGGGAAGCAACCAGAACAGGTTGGAGCATAACTAATACTCTTCTCTCCACCAAAATTCTCTGTCGAGCATTCTGGAATTCTCCTTTCAACTTAATGGCCAAAAAATGCATTCTGACATTTCAAAAGGGCGAGAATCCAAGTTCTTTTCCCAGAGCAATGTTATCCTAAAACCCAGAGGAGGGCTTTTCAGCTAACATACCCACACCAATATTTTTCTAAGGTGGGGACCAAGAAAAGAACTGTGCAAATTGTCACTGCAGAAAAACAAAGATATCACAATACGTCATTTCAGGCAAAACCAACTCTGTTTGTTCCTCTATTAGCAAAGTCAGCTGGAGCCTTGCCTTTGGCACTGCAGAGGGGAGAGACAGAAGGATCATAGCTGGAATTCCTGCTCAGATGGCCTCAGGGGAGCCAGCAGAAAAAGCAATCAGCCCTAACTCCTCGGTGGAGCAGCCTAGGGAGAGCTCAGGAAAGCAAGGGACAGAGAGACAAAGGGGCAGACTTGGATCCTCATCCCCAACCCCTTTTCCCTGATTGGCTGGGAAGTCCTGGACTGGAGCTCTATCTGCTTCCCACCTATGGATAAATGGTGCCACAAAAAACACACAATTGTTCCATTTGACACCAGGACCCATCTGATTCCCCCTCCCTGATGCTGCAGGGATGAACTTAGAGAGGAACAAGCAAATGAGGACAGAGCTTGGAAATAACAGGTTACATTCCCGTGCATTCCTTGGATGTGTCTGCCATGAGAATTAAAGGGGCAACATTGAATTTGATCTGAGCTGAAAATGAGGTTCACCAAAGCAGGTCCTCCAGATGAAGTCCTGGCACTGCAGATCAATGCCAAAACTCACCGAAGTCAGAATTTCACCCACAATTTTTACAAACCAATCATCAGTGGAAGCCTATCCAAGGTTCGTGGCTCAATTTCACTGAAAACTGCATGCAAAATAAATATTTCCCTAAAATGATTGTAAAGTAAGCAGCCTTAAAGTGCCCTCCAGCACAAAAATGTGAAATAAATTTAAGTATTAAGCTAAGGAAGCTGTTTGTGTGCCCAAAGTGAGGGTTATGCATAGAGCAGAAAAACAGAGTAAAGGTATTTGAAAATAAATCACACAAAGTTTGCTTAAAGCACTAAGGAGGAAATTGGTTGTTTTTTTCCACAAATCTCACATCCAAAAAGAGGTGTTTTTTCCTAAAAAAGACTGAAGGACAGAGACACAGCTGGATACAAGTCCATGGGAGGAGCAGATTCCCCTTCCAAAATCCCAGCATTTAAAACATACAATGAGATAAGAGTGTCATTTTCAGGCTGCAATTTGTGGTATTGTGAATCCAGTTCACTAAATATTGGCCTCTTAATCATAAGAGAAAAAAACATTGTCATCCACCACAACTCCCACCTGCTCTGGGGAAGCCCAAGGGCCACTCACCAAGAGAATGCTCACCACAGCTTCACTGTGGAAGATCTTTTTCCAAATGCTGTAATTTTGCTCAGAGAAACAGCTGAGCTGACACAGAGCAGAGGCTTCAAAGCTTTGAAGTCCACTTACTCTGGATCATTCATCCTGCTTTCCACTGCTCCAGTTGCTGATTCCCACCCATCAGGAACGCCTCTCCATCATCCTATTTAGTCCAATTAGTCTTTGCTGCAGTCTCAGGAAGATTTTTTTGTTGTTCAGAGCCGATTTTGTATTTTGGTGTCTTTATCTGAGATACTCAGGATGGTAAAGTTTAATCCCTAGCCTCCTCTAAATGGTTTGCTCATGGTCATAATCCAAATTATGCTTACTTCCACAGCTGTAAGAGGAGAAATTATAAAATGGGGTATTCTCCTCCCACCTTTCTAACTCAGAAAAGCGTTACATTAACATTAGTGAGGTATTCAGGTACTACAGCCGTAAAGGCAATAAATATTTACACACATAAAGGATTTCTGAAACAGAAGGCTCTGCAGAGGTAAAATTAGGCAGCCAAAGTAAAGGGCTACTCCATAAAAAAATTGCCAAACCAATTTCTACTTTCAAAAAGAGTCACTGAGGGGAACAGTGCTGCTGAAAGGTCACATGCAGATAACAGAGAATGTTATTTTGATCTAATTCAACTTAACAAGGAAGAACAAAATGGTAATTCAAGTGTGAACCAGGTACTCTTAACAAAGGAACACCCAATGAAACAAAGTCAATGAACTGAGGCCAAAAATAAAAAAACCATTTCAGTGCTATTAATTTAAATTGACATCAAGGATTTGAAGGAGAACTGGGTATTAGTGTGCACAAAGGGACCATCCACAGCCACATCCCCTGCGTGGGTGAGGTTATCTACAGACACAAACCTCACACTCTGAAGTGATAATGTTATGAACAATAATTTTCCAAGTTATTTTAAGATTATTTCTTTGAAACATCAGACTAAGACCTACTTCCAGCCTCCTGTCAGTCAATTCAAACCCACCCACCAGGCCAGGGATCAAGGACTGCTCACGATCACACTCTGGGAGGTGAAGGTGTTCCAGACCACGCAGAGCTTGGTTTGAACTGAGGAGAGTTAAACTGGCTCCTGGCTGTGCCTAAGATCTCTTTATACCCATGGACTGGACAATAGACACTAATACATGTTCTGAAACAGCTTCTTTTACTCCTCTGTACCTGAACTCCCCTCCTGTGGAATGGCAGCACCTGAGAGTACATGAAAGACTGTGAGATGCTCAGATTTTGGATCAATTCACACCTTAATCCCTCATTCCCACATGCAGCAACAGAGCCTGGGACACCATGGTAAATTTTTACACCTGATCAGCTGCCCTGCAACGGAGGGGTTTCTTTTTCCCTCTGGCTCAAAGAAAGTTACAAGGTTACAACTAGGACTTGTTTGTGGAGTTTTAAGATCCTGTGGCAAACAAAGCAGGGACAGGTAGCCTGGAAGTCATTCCTGAGGCATTTTAGAGGCAGAAGGGAACGTCAAAAGTATCTAATCCTGCTGCCAGCACAATAGTCAGTCTGCCTTTTTAATCTTGAGGTATTTTCACTTCACAATTCCTCTCCTCCTCCATTGGAGATGAGCCCAAGCAGAGCCACACTAACAAAAATCCTGGTGGCTAAAGCAGATCCTGAAATAAGTGGCCCAGTTTTCAAAGACACACTGAACACTGGCATCAGGCTTCTGGATGTGAGAAACACAATAGATATCTCTCCACAGACAGGGGACCAAGGCACAGGAATGTGGGGGATCTGCTCCTCACTCTGGAGCCAAAGGTCACAGAGACACTGGTTCCAGCAGGAGCAGACCCAAAAACCTGCTGAAGTCACACCACCAGCAAGGGCAGACAAATTAAATGAGTGACATCTGCAAGACAGGGAAATACTGGGGTCCTGCTTTTTCACTCCTATTCCCACAATCTTTTCCTGGCAACCTGGCCAGACATCACCCACTGGTTCAGAACAAGGTGACTCCCAAAGCTCCTGTTCTTATCTGGGAAAGAGAAAAGCCCAGCTTCGCTGGAAGAGGAAAGCAGGCACTTACTGATCATGGTGGTGCCCCCAGCCAGTGCAGCCTTGGTCCCTTGGAAGAAATCATCAGCAGATGTCATCCCCTGCTCTGGCATCTGGAACCGGGTGTGGACGTCGATCCCTCCAGGAATCACCATCCTGCCGTGGGCTTCAATAGTTTTCACTCCCCCTGGCACGATCAGGTTCTCCCCTATTTGCCTGGGGAAAGAGGTTTTGAGGAGCAGGTCAGGCACACCCAGGTGAGCAGCCTGTAAACAAACACCCCTGTGCTACTTAGCCTAGCTGCAGTTGACTTTTTCCATATAAAGCAGGGCACAGGATCAGCACACACAGAGCTGAGGGTGCTTCACTCTTCCTGTGGAAGCAGTTGCATAAAGGGGAGTTAAGTGTGCAATTCCTTCAGGACTTTGGGGCAACATTAAAGCAAGGAAAAGAAGGAGCCCCTCTGGAAGGGGCTGTGCAGGTCATGGATGATCACTGCACCCAACACAGCTTTCCTGGGGCTGGACTTTTTAAAGCAGCAGCTCAACACTTGATTCCAGCTCTCTTACAAGCAATTGGTTTGGGAACACTCAAAGAATTTTTGCTTCTTTATTTTCTACCTTCCTCTCACATGTAAGTATTACAGACTCCCTACACAAACATAAAGTGAAACAGATATTGGTTACCAAATTCCTGGTGAGACCCTCAGAGGTCTCTACAGTCCAGCTCTTCACAGACCTATTTTTAGCAGTGCAGTAGTGGATGCAATTAATTAGCTGGCTCTGGCTGGCTCCTTTAACTTTTAACCTTGATTTAAAAAGCACATGTGCTGGCTGTTTAGCCAGAACAGGAAAATTCCTTGTTTGTAACCTCTGGCTTGTCTGTTTTTTCCTAGGAGTAATTTTCCAAAGAAATCTGTAACACATTTAATGTGCCAGGAACACATGTTCCAGGCCTGAAAACACAGAAAGGGGCCTGAACCTCTTCCACTACAGGGTCCTTTTTTACTTGAAGGGGGCTTGGAGTGATCTCAGCATCACAGACCCAGAGAAGTCAGCACTGCAAGAGACTTCCAGAGGTCACCTAAGTCCAGCCTCCAAGTCTAAAAGAGAATTGTGTTAGGATGATGAACTCTGAATTCAAAATATCTGAAGTCATAACTCAGTGAAACTTTACAGCACAGATAACTTCAAACACATGTGTCATCTCAGCATGGGGCTGCTCTCATGGCTAAAATTAAGCACATGTAAGTACCTCCTTGGAGCCAGCAGGGTTTGGGCCCGGTTTATTTATTCAATACCCTGCTTTTAAAGCTCCTTCATTAAACAACAGGATAGATGTGGAAATATTCATTTTTCACTGTAATTTAATAGATCTCTCCAAAATTAAGCTATTCCAGCCAATCTGCAGTGCATTTCTGTACATACCAAATTCCACCATGAGGCTTCACTTACTTTATCAACCCATCCTCCATGTAAATGTCTGCATAGAAGGACTGGTCATCATTAACTATTTTGCCACCTTTGATCAAAAGACGATCGCTCTACAACAAAAGAAGCACAGCACAAGACACAATTATTCAATGGGAGAGCTGACAGTCTGCAGTGTCACTCCAGAGATGAAAGAGGAGGGAAGGCAACAACTTCTGCATTATTCACCAGCACACATCAAAACACGAGTCAACTGCTGCACTTTCAACTGGAAAGATAAAATACTTTATTTCATCTGCAAGGCCTTTCATCACTGATGATGCCAAAAAAAAAAAATCAGAATGAGGAAAGAGGTGGGTTCCAGTGATCTTATCTACTCTGGCAGCTTCAGTCCTATCTGAAGCCTGCCACCATCACCTGCAGCAGCAGGACTAAATCACATTTGGAAGGATGTGTTGAACCACATCTCTTATTTCTTTCAGCCTTGGTCGTACGCAAAATTTCCTATATGCACCCACACAGTGGAGTCACTGCTTGGCTCAGTGTGAGTCAACTGCTGTCAGGGAAATGGCCCAAAAGTCTGTTGCCAGGGGTTACACAACACAAACAAACTCCTTTGGTCCACTTCAGTGATGTTTTGATGCAGTGGATCCAGAGCACCACTGCAGAACCAGATGGAAATATACACATATTTAGCAAATTAGGGTTAAGGGAAGGATATGCAAAACAGTTATTAAAATTTCCTCAAATTAGAAGACAGTTTGGCAGGAACAGAAAGGTAATTATAAAAAGGCAGCTATCAGGCAGCGCGATTTTATCCCAGCCAGGGTTACAGCTTGCTTCTGCAAGATTTTAGGTCAAAAACAAATGTTGGCTTTTGTTTTGTTTTCTTCGTTTTTTGTTTTGGTTGGGTTTTTGGGGTTTTTTTGCAGTAGTCATAAACAAGAGTGAAACCCACTGCAGATGGGGAAGAGAGTTAAAAGTGGCTGCTACATCCCCTGGTTCCTTCATTCCCCACATCGCAGATGCATTTTTATAGCAGATGAATATTTAAAGCAAAGCACATACAGGGTGTGAATCTTTGGTTTAAACCACACCTTTGGCCCTCAGATCTGCGCTTGTACTTACTCCGATTCTTTTTTCCTTTCTCACAGAAACACCTTTGTAAGAGAACAAAGCAATACCAGCACAGCCAAAGGCTGGGGAAATCAAAAGCTGGACTTTTAACTCAGAGGTGCCATGGACTTATAGAAAAAGTATGTAAGAATTTATAGATAAATACATATAAAATAGTGACAGAGTGCTCAGGGCCCTGATTTTGAGGTGTCAGCTCCACTCATTGAACAGAAGGAACAATCAGGCATTTTCCCAAATTCCTCATAATAAAGCTGAAGAGTTGGAGCACCCAATTCTCAACTGACACAGCTCTTTTAGCACCAAAAGGGCTCCAAGAATTGTATCAGATACTGATTTATCTGATACTGATCCATCTTTTGTATCACTGCTTAACATCTAGGAGATGTTAAGCCCATCTCCCTCCTTTTCTGCTTCTCCTTCCTCCTCCTGCTGCAATGAAGAGTTCCCCTGGATAATGCTACTGATTTCAAATACAAAGAAACCCTCAAATTTTAAATTTAGGAGCTGCTGCAAATGCCAATAAGCCTGAGTGAAATAATGTAGGGTGTGAAAAACCCACTTGTCTTTCAATACCAGCCTCTCCAGCAAACTGTCTACATGTTTACCACTTCCAGAAATACTGCAGTGTTGATGCCCACCTCCACTGCAGGCTCCTCGTGCCATTAAAATGGGAGAGCCCTGCCATGGATGTCACCAACATCCCAAGTCTTCACACACTGGGCATCAATTAGGGAAGAAGAAGGGAAAAAAAATGTATGTAAAGTGGCCACAAAAACACAGCCTGGAGCATTTTAATGATGCTTCTGGCAGTAACCAGGGCTGTGCTGCTACTGGACTCTTGAGAGGGCTCTGAGATCAGGATGAAGCCTCCTGCTCATCTCAACCACCTTGGAGACAAAAGCACACGCAGCTCACATCCCTGCGAGGGCCTGCCACCAAATCTGTGTCTATTCAGCAGCAAAATCAGGGCAGCCACACATCCATTATCCTCCTTTTTCCAGTGTTAGCCTCGGTGGATAATCCCAGGTTCGCACAACAGCAGAAGCAGAATCTGATTTTTCCTACTCCTTTGCAGGAGGATTGGGTGCACAGAACATAAATCAGAGCATTCAGCCAGAAGAAAAATGCGTCATGCTACTCCTGGCCCGTGACAGGGATTCAGCAGGAACCTCCATCACCCTTTAAACAGAGGCAGCTTTTTTAACTCTTTACCATTGGACTCTTGGAGGGAAACTGACTCCCCTTTCCAGAGAAAAAATAATTTTAAAAAAGAAGGATGCACCATTTATCAATAACCATTATGCACATCCCCTGCCTCCCTTAAGCATTGCAATTGTACAATCCCGCGATTCCTGCCCAAACCCGACACGTCAAAGCCCCGTTTCAGAGCTCCTTTTCCTGCCCCCGAGGAGGAGGAAGGAGGACGGGGAAGGGTGTGTCCGTGGGGAAGGTGAGGAACCGCTGCCAAGGATGAAAAACTCCCGTGTCCAAAAAAACAAGCGGCTCCAGCAGCCCGTTAGTCGAGGATATCTTACGTAACCAAAAGTTGGTACCCTTGGATCTGCAATACCTGCCCTAAATCGGCTCCCACAACAAGGAGACCGAGGGAGGGGTTTATATAACGGCTCCTTCCCTGCTCCCCCAGGACCGCACCGAAACCTGCGCCTTGCCAGAAGCTTCCTGGCGAAGAAAAGGCTATCCTGGAAAATGCCCAGCGCCAGCCCGGCGGGGATTGGGGTCTCGAGCTGATGCCCTCGCCCGGAGCCGCCCTGCGCCGGGCTGGGGCGGGCGGGGATGGAGCCCCCGGGAAAGCAGCGAGCCCCTCCTCGGCACAGCCCCAGCGCTTGGAGAGCCCCTCCGGGCACGGCCCGAGGGCAGGGACCCCTCCCCGGGCACGGCCCGAGGGCAGGGACCCCTCCCCGGGCACGGCCCGAGGGCGCCGAGCGGGGTCCCCGATGTCCTCCCGGGGCCGGCGCTGCGCTGCCCGGGGCGATGCCGCCGAACCCGCCCCCGGCCGGGCTCAGCCCCGCCGGCCCCAGCCCCGCCGCGCTGCAGCGCAGGAAGCGCCGCATTATCCCTGATCCCATTATCCTGCCCCAGCCCCGCATCGCTCCGGCACACAAAGGGCTCCATCCCCGCGCACCCCTCCCCCTTCCCCGCCGCTATTCCCCTGCGCTCCACTCACCGTGATCCGCGGAATATTTTTCTTCCCCTGATAAGACATCTTGGGAAATCAGCCCCCGATGTATTTATTCAATAATGTTATATGTTTTTTAAAGAGAAGCGCGGCGGCTGCTACACCGCTATTGTCTCCCGCGCAGCAACTGCTCCGCAACCTCCCCTCCACCAGTGTGTAGATCAAGAGGAAAAAAAAAAAAAAAAAAAAAAAACAAAAAAAAAAACCCCTACACAAACAAACAAAAAAACACACCAAAAAAAACAGAACAAAAATTAATCCCCCGAGACCAAATCACTGCGATCCCAGGGAAGGGGAGCGGGGGAGGGGGGGGCGCGGCGCAAGAGGTGATCGGTGCTCTCCGCAATGGCAGGAACGGGAGAGGCAGCCAACCCTGCGCGTCTCCCTTTCTTCCCTGCGCCCGGAGCCCGGCCCAGCCCAGCCCGGCCCAGCCCAGCCAAGCCCGGCCCAGCCCAGCCCAGCCAAGCCCGGCCCAGCCCCGACCGGCGGCGGGGCGGCAACTGCGCATGCGGCCCCGCCGCTCCAGGGCCCGTCCGCCCGGCGCGCCGCGCCATTGGCTGAGCGCCCGCGGGGATGCAAATCAACGGCGGCCTCTGCCCAATGGGAGAGCGGGGGACGCGCCGGAATGCAAATGAGCGGTGGGAGGGGCTGCGCGGGAGCCGGGAAGCGGGCCGGGAAGGCGTCGGGATATCTCGGGATATATCGGGATATCTCGGGGTACACGGACCGGAATCCATCGGGACACGCCAGGCACCGCCCGCCCGGCCCCCGCTCCCACCGAAACGCTTCCTGGGGGCCCCGGGTTAGTGAAGCTGCAGCGCTGGGCGGGGCTCCGCGAAACGACTCCTTGGGGGACGCCAGCAGCCCGCTGTATTCCCCGCCGGGGCCGCGGCATCCCCCGGGGGAGCGGAACGACCCCACTGTTCCCGGGGGTGTCGACAGCGGCACGCCTCCCCCGCTGAGGCTGTACCCCATCCCGGGCGGAGCGGGAGCCATGCCCCGTTCCCGGGGCTGCCCCGCACGGACAGAGCCGAGGATGCCCGCTGGGGAACTCGCTGCTTTCCATCGTCTTTGTCCTACCCCACCCTTCCTGGCGCTCCCAGTTACCAAATGGTGGAGGGGGGGAATGAAGATTTGAAGCCACTCCCGACGCTTTGTTTTCCCAGTCTGCCTTCTCCCACACCTCGTCCAGAAAATCCAGCCCGGATCCAACCCCCCACAGACACCTGTGGTCACTAACCTGAAACCTTAGTGCCAGGGAAATGTGGGCTCAGAGCTACGCACCCGGGCGTGGGGGTCCTCTCCATGGTCCCTCGGGCCATTCCTTACTACTCCAGTGCTGCCAACTCCGTGTTCCATGTTTCAGTCACACTTGGAGTCAAATTTCTCAGTCCCTGAACTCCATAAGCTGGTACTTCAAGGAAAGAAATGCATTAAATGGCATAAATATCTCCTCATTGTTTGCAATGCACTTGTCCCAGTGCAGGGAATGGAGGTGGGATCCGTAGCCAAGCAGGTTCCTCTGACATCAGCTGTGCTGGGGTAAGGTACAACACAATTTTTGGAGAACTCAATGCCACAAATTCACTTCTGCTTGAAGATTATAAATAATAATTAATGATCAAAAACTTACCTTCTTCCCTCACCCATGATGAATTTCACATCACACAAACTGCATCTTTGCCTGCCACAAAATTGTGATCTCTACATACCCAAACACACCGTGCACAGCCAGTAAGAAATTAAACCTTTGGTCTAGGAGAGCAATAAATCATTATAAAGACAACAGCTGCTCAAACAGACTCCTGTCAGGATCTTTTGTGTTAATTTCTTCACAGGAAGCTCTAAGGAATATAGGGAAGCAGTTTTTCCTGGGTATAGGTAGGATATCATACAACACTTAAGGACCTGATATGACAATCAGTTAATATCCAATTAGCAACAAATGAAAAAGTGGCTCATTATGACAGTGACAAAATTATTAATTTGTCAGCCTGTAGGATTTATTTTGATTTAATGCTTAGAATTGACAACCCTGAATGAGTTATCCTGAGCCTCTGATGTGTGCTTGAAGAAGTTTTGAAACCTTAGCATATTTTTGCTCAGAACATGACACCAGAAATCTACATCAGGTCTCTAAATTTAGACAGTGCAACTGTTCCTTTTTTTTTTCTCTTTGATGCTTATTTTCCTCCTCAGTTTAATATCTGAATGGTTCCATGCCTTTTATTTGCAGGTAGGAGAGTACCAGAGAGGAATCACAGACTGCCCAAGGTTGGGAGCTGGCACCCAGGCCTTGGGCAGTGGATCACAACACACCTAGAGCCCATCTTAGCTTCCCAAACACACCTCTTTCAATTTTCCTTTTTTTATTTAAAAAAGGCTTCTACTGCACATGGGCTTCATTCAGAGCAGCAGTTCTTGAACTTATTGTATTCCATAATCATATATTCCATAACTTGGACCCAGCAGTGACTAGAGTCAGAAAGCAATAACCAATCTTCAGGTGACACTTAGCTTGTCTTTCTCATCACCTTGTTGCAAGAATCTCAGTAATACAGAATGAAATAAATTCAGAGATTAAAGGGTTGGAAAATCACAGTTGTTGAAAATGCAACGTCTACACAGCACCAAATTTTTAAAACTTCCATAATTCAGGACTAGAATTGAGCTCCCAAGTGTCTCTTTTAGCTCCATTACAGCACACCAATATGCCCCAATTTTATTTGCTTTTACTAATGAGCTAAAATGCTGTCAAAATACATAATTTTAAAATTATTGTAGTTGCAAACTCGCTTATTTAGCCTTGCTAAAAAAAAGGTGAGGAATGGAAATTGCCTATTGTATAATCTCACATGAGGGGAGAGGAGGAGAAGGGCTAATGGACAATGTTGGGATGAGAACAAGTGGGGAACAGCCTGGAATTACTGAAGTGCATCTTTTTGGTTGGTTCTGATAGAGTTTGGAGCAATCTGGTCCAGTGGAAGATGTCCCTGGCCATGGCATGGGGTTGGAACTGGATGAGATTTAAGGTTCTTTCCAACACAAACCATTCCATGATTCTCTGATAAATTCCTCTGGTAAATCTCTAGTTTCTGCATAAATTCTCCTACAAGTACAATGAAGAAAAGTAATTATGAAACGTCAGAGGCAGGAGTTGGGTCCTTTGTTAAAAGGAGAGAATTTAACTTCCTCATTAAATCCTGGCAGGGCTGGATCCAGCCCTGCTGCTCTGCAGCAGTGCTAGGATATTTTGAGAAGTGATGGGATAGCTGGATAATGCTGATGCACTTTGTCTACCACAGGTCTCTTGATGCACACAGGGGGCTGAACAGGATAAAATTAAAGGTGTCACATTCATGAGCACTGTCTAAACAATGCTAATCAAGGGAAGGACAAGAGTGTCCCTGACCCATCCTCAGGCTTCAGGTATTTGGGGGAATATTGGCCAGGATCATCAGCAGCCCTTCCTGCCCAGCTGCTGCAGCACTTCTTTTGAGGCTCTTGGCAGCGAAAACTTATTTCATGTTAAAGGAGCATATATATGTCTAAATTTATATCCTGCAAAGGTCTAGAGGGAAAATGGCACAGGAATATGAGAATCTCTGTGCAGTGATAATCTATGCTAAAATCATCAAAATAAATCTATGCTGAAATAAATCACCACAGGCATCAGAGGAAATCAATTTACATCAGCTCTGAATCTTAACTCATAGATTCTGTGAACTACCATAAAGCACTTGGAAAAGAATTTTATTCCCACTGTGGAGTTACTGGATGGTTGGGAAAAGAAGTATTAAAAAGAATTTCTTCCTCTGTGGAATTTTAGTGTAATGGTAACAAAGCCCACAGAATTTCAGCAACACCCAAATTGCTTCTACTCCTGCTGAATACTTAAAGGTGTGTCCACAATGGCATTTTGCCATGAAATTAAAAAACCTGCAAATGGAAATATCCATTTTAAAACCTAATGAAAAGAGGAATCAGAGATGAATTTAAATAAACTGGGCCAAAAGTGTTTTCAGAAGTTCACCCATTAGGCCCTAATTTTCTGTCATGATCCTGCCAATGCCAATTGTTGCATCAGCTCCAACTCTGAATGATTTTAAAGGAGTTTTCCATGGATCCAGGAACGTCCTGCATCCTAGGAAGTGTAGGGAGAATTAAATCCAGGCTGATACATGGTAGGAGAAGTTACATCTGTCCTTCTCAAAGGATTATGAAAGAACTGTCCTTTACTAATCACTGTAGATTAAATTACTGAGAGGAGTTGTACTTGACAATGAGCATCTCTTGCTTTATTATCTTAAAGGAGAAAATTAAAATTAAGAGTCATAGTGTAGAAACGACCATGGGGGTCAAACATGTTACTATGAGGAGGTAAAAATCATACATCTTCTCAGAGAAACAGTCGGATTTTTTTTTTTGCATACAAAAAAAATTTTGAGGGTAAGATTCACTTTCTAGCCACACAAAGAGGTCAATCAAAATGTATATTTGATCTGCAAATTAAAATGAACTTTCCAATTGATTTTCTTTCTTTTAATATCCAGAGAACCCTTCAGGAGGCCCAAAAATAGCATTTTAAGAAGGCTGTTAGTGTTGGAGTGTGTTTCTTAGAGGAAACGTCCTGAGTACCGTGATGTGAATTATCCTTAAGCAATACCAGCAATTAAACAATTCCCCATCATGTACCAGGGAATGAGCCAGGCTCTCTTCAGGGTTCTAGACAGGGATTGCTCTGTCAGGGGTTATACAATCCACAAAAAAAATGTGCTATTCTCTCCAAACCGCTCACAGCCACATCCTGCCCTGACCTGCACCACAGCTAAATGCAGAATTTCTGGAACAAAGGCATGGGACATTCAGGCCTCACTGTCAGTGCCTCTCCCTTTCATCCTCTCGCATCCACAGGCCCATGGGAAGCGTGGGCAGGTGCTAAGAAATGGCTGTTTTCAGTGATGGTACAGTTTTTTAACATTATAATCCCTTCTCCTTCCCCAAAAACATACAGGGCAAAGCATCAGGCTCTCAACCACTGCTGTCCCTGCTTGTGCCAGCCAGCTTTGCCTTCCTCTGAGGTGCAGGATGATCATGACTCAGGGAAAAATGGAATTTTGACCTTTATTTTCCCATGCTGAGAGTCATTCCTGCTCCTTGGGAGGGGATTACAGAACAGGACATTGATAATCACACACGAGTGCCAAGAAGTTTGGATTCTGGTAGTTTTCTGCTCCCAAATGCTGTTGTTTTATAAGCTAAGGGAGTTCATGAAGACACATGCCCCCAGCCCCAATTGAATTTTGTTGACATCATTTTCCAATTTTACAACAACTTCCCAGGAGATACACCCAGATTTGATGTGCCACAAGACAGACGTGTGATACAGGGAGTCAGACACAGTCCTGCAGGTAAAAAAACCTCAGGCAGACCCTAAATGACTGCTCAGCACCTACTAAAACCAGATGGAGCCTGTTAAATGGTGTCTAGGGAGGTGGCATAAGGGTGGCACACCAAACTGCCACTCCCATGTGCCAGTAACTGCATTTATCCCTTGGGATGCAGCCTGTGTCAGCTCCAAGCTAAGCAGGAAGATCTGGCTCCAAGAGTTTAAATTTTCCCATCAAATCTTTAACCAAAATCATCCATTGGCTGTGTATCAAAACCCCTTGTTCATTCCTGCATGGAGGTGTGGTATTAGTAAATTCTACACATAAAACCACTCCACATGACACCCATTGGATGTATAGAACAGCAGCTGTGCAGAATGATGACTTTCAGAAAAAGTTAAGAGGATTTTGGCATTTTTGCTCCTCACTGTTGGTTTTGGTTATTTTTTTTCCCCACAAACCATCCTGACCTATTGGAAGAACATGCAAGTCATCCTCCCTTATGATTATTTTGCAAGCAATGATTGTCGAAACAAGGCTAGAAAAATTGCAGGCATTGTAACAAATTAAACTCAGGACTGCATTTCCAGCTGTCTGGAACAGCTCCTTTGTTTTAGACAACAGTTCCATTAATGTTCCAGAGTCTGTGATTATTTGAGCTCTCAACAACATCCTGTTATTCATTATTTCTCTCCAGGAATGAACAACCATGATCCTGAGAGCTTTGAGGTTTTAGGAAAAAGTCCAGTCATGTTGCAAGCTTCATGACAGTGTTTTGCAAGTGAGTCCTCTCCTATCAATTCTAAACTAAAAACATTTTCCTACTGTCTGTTTATTCATTGTTGTTATTTGTTACAATAGGCTTTATTGGTTTAGTCTAGCAGTTTACACACAGTGCTCTGTGCTTCCCAAATGGCCAGGAACTGTTTTAAGGGAGGCAAAAAAAAGAATGCAAAGGTGCACAGGGGAAACACCTAAACCACTGGAGTAACAACAAGATGGCAAATGAAGGACAGATGCAGGATCCCAGGTCTTGTACTGGTGTTGTAGGGTCTGAGCAGCTACTCAGGCTCTCTGCAAACCAGATTAAAGCCCTTGTGATCTCTCTTGCATTTTAAACCTTGCTTTTCTCTATAGATGTTCCCTAAAACACTGTCTCTCTTCCAAAAATGTCAGTAGGTGAATAGCAATTACAGATATGTGAAATCCAAGAAATACACTAGGAGAAATTGTCTGGCTCAAGCAATCAATGGCCAAAGTTTTTCAAAGCCCAGATAAATGCCCCTCTCTCAAGACTTGTCATGTAAGAAAAAGGGAAATATTGCCCTGGCATGCCATTCCAGCAGTCCCTGCTCTGGGACCAGGAACCTTCCAGCTTCTGCACTGACTACAATACAGAGGTGATGGACAACAGAGCTGGAAGGGGCTGTAAAAGGCTGAAAAGGAGGCTCAGGGGGGACCTTGTGGCTCTGCACAGCTCCTGCCAGGAGGGGACAACTGGGGGGGTCAGGCTCTGCTCCAGGGAACAGGGACAGGAAGAGAGGGAATGGCCTCGGGCTGGTGGATTCAGGCTCAGGGTGGATTCAGCAGGAATTTCTGCATGGAAAGGATGCTAAGGAACTGCCCAGGGAGGTATGGAGTGCCCATCCCTGGAGGGGTCCCAGGAAGGCCTGGATGGGGCACTCAGAGCTCTGGGCTGGGGACAGGGTGGGCATTGGGCAAGGTCAGACCTGATGATCTTGGACGGCTTTTCCAACCGGGATTATCCTGTGGGTAAATCCCACTGCAGAAATTGATCTTGGAGGTGCACAGCAGCACCTGAGAGCCAGGCCAAGAACCTCTTGCCTCATTTAAGGAATCGCACATCTGAAGATTAGGTTCTTGGCACATCCCAGTGTTGGGGTCAGGGAGCACTGAGCACTGAGCAGGGCCCAGACACTACACCAGCAACTCCAGGAACAGGAACAGCTCAGACAGGGAAGATGAGAAAGTTCAGATGGGAAACAGAAGCACAGTCAGTTCTCCAAGGCCTGGCAGCTGGGAGCAGCAGAGCTTGGCTCTGAGCTGAGCTGCAGACCTGTTGAATTGGCCACCAGAGACGGAGCTGCAAACACTGCTGGAAATGAGGCTGAGCCTTCCTGGTGCCTCCAGAGATGATCTTAACCCTGAATTATGAGGCAGCACAGCCCAGGGGCAACACATGATGGCTGCAGAATGTCCCAGGCAAGACAGACACAGAGGGATTTGATTGCCCTTATCTTGCCCCACAAAACAATATATTGCAATTTAATGTGGAATAATTACACCCCCTTTTTTATCCTCTTGACAGTTGAGACCTCAGACAAAAATATTAAAAATATCTTGTCCATATTGCTTTGTTAACTATTTCAAAGGGGATTGTTAACTATTGTCCATATTGCTTTGTTAACTATTTCAAAGACAAGATCTTTCTATATGTGACAGAAAGGATGACTGAGTTTTAAACCCATAAAGCCAATTTTACTTTCTGAAGATTTAACCATTGATTCAAGCTATGGGTGCAGTCAGCTGGAAAACCAAAGCTAAAACATTCCTGCAATAAATTCCCCATCCATAGCATGACATTTATCCCAAGAGACTTCACTTACCACCAGTGCTCACCACCCCTCACATCACGATCCATTGGCATCAGTGTTAAGTAAAGCTAATGAAAAACAACTCAAATGTTTTGTATCATTCCATTATTTCATCCCCTCAGTTAACATTTAGACAATAATCTTTAAAATAGAACCAAAACCACACTTTAAAAAATAGTATTAATATTCTCAGTGGATTCTGATTTTGAACAATGTTGTGCTTAAATTTTTATTATACTGGTACCATTTAATCAGAAAATAATTTATCTTTTCAGAGTTGATGTATATCCTGCTTATATTCATGCCCCACAGGACATTAGATTGTCCAAAATTAGCTCTTAAAATGTCATGAATAGCAGAGTCTTTGACTCCCCAAGATGAAAAAGCCCTTTATTCTTGAAATGCACCTTGATTGGTCCAACAAGACTAATTAATCATGGAAAGTTACTCCATTAGTAGACACTCCAGCATGATCAGAGCAAACTTCAGGCATCTGTAGTGGCATATTTTTGTTTGGGTTTGGGAAACCAGGTTTGGAGCAGTGTGGAGTACATCCTCCTCCTCACTGGGGCTGGTGTGTGGGAATTCTGAAAATCTGTGCCTGCCTTTGTGAACTCTTTGTGACAGCAGTGGTTCTACATGTGGAAATATGGCTGGATGGAGCCCTTAGGTCACTGCAGCAGGGGCTAATTTGGGGAGGATGAGCCTCTAGTTTATATTTTATAACTAATACATTTGATTAATTTATATTTTTATATGACCTCCAGTAATACTTCACGTTTCTGAAAGCAGGGTAAAGTGGTGAACAAGCCCATATTCTGAATTCCAGGCAGACTTCTGCCCAGCATACACAATCCATATTGGAATCAAAAACCAGAAGGCACATCCTAGGAGCAGCTTCCAGAGGAAAGGGCTACTCTATACCCACTGGGAGACAACTCAGAGAAACTCCTGCCTTATGCCAGGAGTTTAGCAGGCTGCTGGTGGGTACTTCATTCATTCATTTCTGCTCTTCAAGCCTCTGCCAGCACTGTCAGAGGTGTGCACTGAGTATTTCCTGGCTCACAGCTGAGTAAAGCTGGTTTAAATCGATCTATTGAGGAAAGCAGATGGGCATGGTCAGGCAGATCTATGGGTTCAGTGGGTTTTGCCTCTGGAAGAAGATGGGCTTTATTACACCCTGACAAATCCAGAGAATGAGAAGTATCTGCAGCAGTCTTAAAATCCTGGGAGGAGTTCTGGGTTGCTACGAGGATGCCACATTCCTGTGAAAGTCCCAGATCTTCCCGAGTCAAAAATTCCCACTGTAGCCAGCAGCCCTCCTGAAAATTGGCATTGAAATGCAGCTCGCAGGGGTCGCTCCGGCGCCTGTCCTCCCCCGGGAGCAGGGGTAGGAGTCCCCCCTGGAAGAAGCCTGCAGGGATTTGATCCCGGTAGGTGGAGGCTCATTGATGTTCTTTTGCTCACAATCGCGTTTGTGTTCCGTAAGCTGCATTCCCTGCCTGGGTGGGGCATTTCCCTACCTTCGTGCTGGGGAATCGCCTAAGGAACAAAAAAGTCGCTGTTTCTCCCCAGACTGGAGGGCAGGGCGGGGTGGGGATGGGGAGGTCTTCTTTCTTCTTGTGCCCCCCTCTCGTACACCTGCAGAGAACACGCGGACAGCGTTCGAGCTCTGGGGGGAAGCTCTGCGAGAGATGCTGCTGCCCAGGGGAAGGCACGGGCTGCCACACGGATGCAGGGGACATAAAAGCCAGCGGCTGCAGGTGGAGAGGATCCGTCCTCTCTGCAGCCTGTCGCGTGCCCGACTTCACATCACACAATATATATATAAATATATTCTCCATATATATGCACCCACCTTGTCATTCAGGTTCTGCAGCGCCTCCTTCCCCGTGGCACTCCTGATCTCCACCTTTCTCCCGAATTCAACAGATGGTTCCCCTCCCTTCCCGCTCTGCTTGGAATAGACGGACTGAGCATCCGGACCCAGGTGGGCAACATCCTTCTGCTTTGCCACGACTTTGTTACATCCCCGGCCCACCGAGAGAGAGTCGAAGTCGATGGTCTTGTTCTCCAGGGAGCCTTCCACCGGGCAGAACATGCCACAGAATTTCTGCCGGGGCTTGGGACTGCCCGAGCCCAGGTTTTTGAAGAAGGCTGGCACTTCTTCTTCCTCGCACTGCCGCCCGTTCTGCTTCTTCTCAGCCATGGCTGGGGTGGTCTCCCTGCTGAGGGGGAATACAACAGCAGTAACCAGGAGGATCCTGCGCACACACACACACACACACACACACACACACGGAGAGAAGAGGTGGGGAGGGGGAAAAAGGAAAGCGATAGGGAAGAGACAGATCTGGGTCCTAGAGATACGGCAACATCAGCTGCAAAGGGCTGTGCCCGGCAGGTCCCCTGCCCCCATCGGCACCAGCCAGGCTGTGGCTCGCTCTCTCTCTTTGATGCAGCGCAAAGTTGAGGCAAGGATGGGGCAGATCCTGCTGCAATAAAGGGAGGAGGCTTCAAGTTCCCAGCATCCAGATGAGGAGGGAGGGAAAAGGAGGGAGAGAGAGAAGGGAAAAAAAAAAAAAAAAAAAAAAAAAGCTCACTCTGCAGCAGAAACTGAGGACTGCTCCGGAAGTGATGCGAATGGTGAACTGGCAAATGGACTCGATCAGGTTGGAGCAACAGCCCCCTTCACACCCACCCTCTCCCCCTCCCCTTCCCCGGCGTGCAGATCTCGCTGTTCCGGGAGGCTGATGGGGACCGGGTACCTCCTCCCCTCCTGCTCCCCTCGCACAGGCAGGGCAAAAAGGGGCTCTGCCTCTGTCCCTCCCTTCCTCCCACCAGCCTGTTCCCTGCCTCCCCAGCCCAGCAATGGTGGAGTGCTCCGGGAATCCCATTGTTCCTCACTTTTCCCAGCGCCGCGGAGCCGGAGGGCGGGAGCAGCTGCGATCGCAGCTGGGTCAGTGGGGCTCAGGAGCAGAACGCTGACTCAGCTGCTTGGGGTTTCGAGCGTCGCTGGTGCGGAGCCTCCTCAGGGAGGAAAGGGCTGATGGGTGGCACTGAAGAGAGGGTGAAAAAGAGACACATATGGGAGAGGAATATGGGAACCGGGGAACAGAGGAAAACGAGCTGGCAACAGGGACTTACCTCCAGGAGCCAAAATTACTGACCTTGCCAGTCAGTTAAGCCTCTGCAGAGCCAGGAGACCCTGGTTCCTCCCTGCGGGAGACCAGGGGAGGCAGCCAAAGGCAGGTTTCGAGAGAAGGAGACAGAGCAACCCCGTGGTGACAGTGACCCTGCCACGGGGGCGAGGGGAGGTGGGGGAGATGGGGACAAAGGGGACATGGGGGCAAAGGGCAGGAAGGCAAAGGGGAGATGGGGGCAGAGGAACGATGGGGAGGGAAGGAGAGATGAGGTAGAGAGAAGATGGGGGCAGGGTGGAGATGGGCAAAGGGGAGATGGGGGCGAGGAGAGGTGAGGGCAGAGAGGAGATGGGGGACAAAGGGGAAATGGGGGCTGGAGAGCAGGTGAGGGCAGAGCGAGGGTAGGGAGCAGAGCGGAGATAGAGGGCGAGGAGAGATGCAGCGCAGAGGAGATGGGGAAGAGGGAAGATGGGGACAAGGGAGAGGGGATGAGGTCCAGGCAGAGGCAGGGGCCCGGCTGGTTCCGGCTCGGCCCCCGGCGCTGTCCCTTCAGCACCACCCGCGCCCGGCGCGGTGCGGGTCAGAGCCCGCCGGACTCTCACTGCCCGGCTGGGCTCCAACCCAGCGCCTGCCACGCTTGTCGGGCATCATCTGGGACTCATTCCCCGGGGTTTGTACCTAAACGAGCCGCTCCAGGGCCGGCGAGGTGGAGGGAGGGCTGGGGTCATTCCCGGGGGGCTGGTTCGGGCAGAGTCCACGAGAACCTGTGAGCCTGGGAGACCCTGGGGACGTGGGAGCAGAGCCAGTCTGGTCACAAAGGTAAGAAGTGCAGCACACAATAGGTTGAACGTGACCGTCTCCACCTGATAATACGTTTTTCATGTGTGATTTGGGACCCTCTGGATAATCCATATGCAATATTTGTGCAGGCCAAAGCCAATGGTCAGGCTACTCATTCCCATGCATTATTCATTGATAGGCATCTTTGCACATGCATGCATTAACTGTTAATTGAGAGGCATCTGTGTCCAAACGGCTACCAAGCACCTCTGCAAGATTAAAAAAAAAAAATAAAAAACAAACCAAACCAAAAAACACTAGAAGAAATAAATCAAGGTGTATTTAAAAAATAATAATCCCAGAGCCATCTCTCCCTGCAAACCACACCTAAATCAAGGCATTTGTATCCAAAAGGTGGAAAACTACCAAAGCCAAGGTCGCAGCTGAGCAAAGCCCAGTAATAAATGCACAGTGCAGTGATAAAAGACTCCAGACTAAATGGAAAAAAAAATAAGCCTGGAGCTTGGCCCTGAAGGATGATGATGATGTGCTCTGCTAACTAATGAAGGAGGGAGGAATCCAAAGACAGGGGCTCTCCAGGGAAACAGCCCCACCTCCCTCCCTTCCTGAGATCATCCCCGAGCACCCAGGAGGGTTACAGCCATGCTGATCTCAGGTGCTTGGTTGGGGACTGGAGCCCAACAGATGGTCTCTCAGGTACACACAAGTGCTGTTTTATTTAAGGTTTATAAATATTAATTGCCACAGCACTGCTGATCAGGCAGCACTGGAGCTATGGCGAGTGTTGGTGGAGGCTCCAGCAAGACGGAAGCTTTGGAGTGATTGTGTTGACACGTTCTGCAGTTTGCTGAGATGAAGGCAGTGGCTTTCAGGGACAGCCTGGAATCCAGCTCATTCATCCCTTGGCACAGCCCTGGAAGATGCTCAGATGGCCACAGGCACAGGCTCTGTGGAGGGGTGGGAAGGATCTGTCAGGAAAGCCAGAGGCTGTGCAGGGAGTGAAATCCTGCAGAGAGGACTAAACCTCCAAATGTCTCAGAGCTGGTAAAGGTCACTCCCAAAGGCTGAGTTTTCCTGCTGTACAGACCTGACTCTTTTACAATAACCCCACAGCATACAGATAACCTTACACTGAATATCCATCTTCCTTTTCCACAGGCACTTGAGGACACACTCAGCAGTATTTCAGTTATTTGGGGTTTGTATTTCCAGTTGGGTTTATGACAACTCTGTCAAAGACCTCACCTGTGTCTGCTGTCTGCTGAGACTCTGGCTGGTCTCTTGTATCAAACCAAAGATGATTTCAATCACCCAGAGGAAACTCAGGCATTCCAAAAAATGACTGAACTGCTAAAAGACATCCTCCTTTGGCTTTATTCTCCTTTTTGGGTATTTCACAGTATCTGTCTACTAATTCTGGTTTTATGGTCCTTTCATGGACACCTAAAAAAAAGGAGGCAATTTTAAAAAGTATCACAGTCTGGCTTATTGTGATAAACCATAATCTGGTTTGGCCAGGGAGAGCATGGCATGAAATAGAGGAATGGGTATGATGAATGTGCCCCAAAATAAAGATCTTTAATGGCAAAATAAAAAATGCAGAAACTGCATCATCTGAGGGGCAAGACCAAAGACCTGGGGGCATGGGATCTTTGAGAGCAACTCAGAACCCTACCTTATATTTACCAGAACCAAGTGAGAACAAGAACCAGAAGCCTGACCAAATACAGGATAGTTCTATCAGCATACTGGCTCCCATGACCCCACTCTTCTCACTGTGACCTGGCTAGGGGTCCCCCCTCAGTATCCTGTTTCCCATGGCCTCAGATTGATGCTTTCTGTAAATGCTGCTGAGGCAAAAGTCCCAGCTGGACACAATTCCATAAAAAAGTTTTTATTTCCACCTATGAAACCCAAGTATCAGATCTTGCAAAACTCCCAACTGTAGCAAATTCTATTTATTCTGTTACACTTGAACTGAAACACTTAAATGTGTCAACATCATTCCACAGCTTTATTCCTCAAATATTTCTTCCTCCAGGAAAAGCCTTAGCATGAGTAAAGATGCACTAGCCAGTGCAGTGAGAACTCAGACCCCCAAAATCACTCTGGGTTTGGGACCAGACATAGAAATTATTGCCTACATGAGTCCCTTTAAACCTCTGTAATGCCTGACACACAAACCTTGTTTAAGATTCCAGAATTCCCAG
Organism: Passer montanus; assembly: GCF_014805655.1. Classification (NCBI taxonomy): domain Eukaryota; kingdom Metazoa; phylum Chordata; class Aves; order Passeriformes; family Passeridae; genus Passer; species Passer montanus. The sequence continues at coordinate 198,160 of NW_024359056.1, forward strand.
TCAGATATTATCAGATTTCCATCAACTTTGTTATCATAAAGAGAATATGGGACGATGGAATTTTTATTTCAATTTGAGTTCATAGCTACATAACACAGAACAATTTCTGAGTAGTAACATATTAAACCAGCAACTGGATATGCCCACACTCTAAACATGGAAATAACATTTTACTGAAAAAATACTGGTAGCTGATAATCCATGTGTTTAATAATCTCATAGGGTTTGTATTTTCACTGAGAACCACATAAATAACTTTGAGAATGACACTGACCCTCATTTGAATTTCATAAACCCGGTGTCAATATGAAAATTCCTCAGAAAACTGCTCATACTTGGCCCTACAAAGGTGGGGAAACACTGGAGAAACCTAAACACAACTGTAGAAACTAATCAGGGCAGTTGGAATCACACTGACAGCTTCAGTCTCAATGCAGCAGCTTTTTATTCTGTTCCTGTAATGAGCAATAATTAGTTCTTGCTATACCAGTTATAGGGGTCTACAGAGCAGAATAAGCTGAATGCTTATTTGCAGAGAAACCATTTAGCAACATGTGAAAATGGGTTAAATTTATAATATGGTATGTGGATATATTAATTGATAAAAGGAACAAAAGAGGGAAACTAAATAGAAACACATCTTCAGATTTTCTTAACATCCTAAAACTGGACACCTTGGAGGAAGTGACTTCCATCAGGAAGTCACTTCCACCCCAGAAAAGAGATGAATAAAGTGCTTACCTGAAACTGCAGAGGAGAGTGGCAGAATTGGCCTAATTTAGGATCCTTTTATGCTCCTGCACAAAAGTCCTGAGTGCCAGAAGTACTCCCTGCCTTCAGCACTCAGCACCCCATGAAAGGAGACAATCCCTGTCTGGGATTTGCCTTGGCAGAGACAAGGAGAAGGACGGTGTGAAAAGCCTGTATTGCACAATTTTCTTTTGCAAAAATAACTTTACACTGAGAGAAAGGAAATGTGAGCACAAAGATAGGCAGTGGGCTGGCTCCTTGTCAAACGAGGAGAAAATTGTCTCTTTACTCTCATACTGAGATGTGTGTGCACAGGGCCCTGGAATCTGACTGGAAAAACTCAGGAGCACAGGACTGATTCCTGTGTCACACCAATGGTGATCAGTGATTTCTGATCTCCTGTTCCATCTGGCCAAGAAATCCCTGCCTTTACAAGAGCCTGGAGTGACAGGACTAGGGGGAATGGCTTTAAACTGAAAGACATCAGTTTTAGATTGGATATTAGGAAAAAATTATTTTCTGTGAGAGTGGTGAGGGATTGAACAGAATTCCTGTGGAGCTGTGGATGGCCCTGGATCCCTGGAAGTGTCCAAGGCCTGGCTGGACAGGGCCTGGAGCAACCTGGGATAGAGGAAGGTGTCCCTGCCCATGGCAGGGGGTGGGATTGGGTGGAATTTAATGTCCCTTCCCACCTAAACTGTTCTGGGATTCTGATTCCACTCCTCATGAATGAAATGTCTAATGGTGCTTTATTCCATTTCATTCTCACAGTTACTTCCAAGGCTGAACAATCAAACTTGATTTGAATTAGAAACAAGGCAATATAAACTCTATGTTGCTTTATTTGTCTTCCATCCTTAGGTGAGATAATTGCTGCAAATCCAGAATTTTTTTAATTCTTTAACAATTAAGAACCCAGACAAAAATTACAGCACTATATTCCATCATTAAATTGCCATTATTAAACTACATGACAGCAACTACTTCCAAATCTGGGGCTTTTTCTATTGCAAATAATGAATTATTAATATTTCCAGTGGGTGCCAGATTTGTCATGCAAGACAGGATCCCAGTGAAATTTGGGTATTTGCAGAAGCAGAACTCCACTGAGTCGATGCTCCGGTGAAAATGTGCAAAGAAAGCCTGGCACAAGCCACTGTGGCAATTTAAGGGATGGCTTAGAGAGCTGCAGCCTGGATCTCTGTAGGGGATGATCTGTAAGGTCTCTTCCAACCCAAACCACTCTCAAAGAGAAGCTCAACAAAGCTTGAATAAAAATCAACAACATTTTAGGGATGCTCAGAGCTTACAAAATTACGCAGCGCTTAAAAGCATCAACCTGTGGCATGTGCCATTGCAATAATGATTCCCCTGCCTGGCAGAAGCTGGGAAAGCCACCTTCCCTCTTTCTGCGTGTTGCCTCACCCATTGCCACTCCCCACATCCCACCCTGGCATTTGAATTTCCTAAGGCACAGGCTCATGGTCAAGAGGTGGCACTGAATAACTGCCATTTCCAGAATATTCCTGAAGTACTAAAAATCCAACCAAATCCTAAAACGCTTCATTGGATTGGAACTTGTTCTGGCAGAGCACAAAATATGAAAGACCAAGTTGTCCACAGAGAAATCATTAACCAACTTCCCTTTGGGATATGATAATTGCTGGAGTGGCTGACAGCTTTTCTTGGCAGTGAGCACTCAAAGACGAGACACATTATTTCAGGAACATTAAAGACCAGCAGAAAGTCTTTTGATAAATGAATACAGTCCATTCAAATGCTGAGACAAAGATCTTTTTTTTTCCCGTGGTCCATTTTATTTCTGTTTATCCTATGACTCACTTTTCCTTTATGTTTTTTTCCTCAGTGACCTCAGCTAACATAAAGTAGCCCTAGCAAATTTCTGCCACTCAGATTTTGTTGCCAGTGGGTTTTAGTCCATGCAAACAGTTTTGGTCCATGCAATAGTACAAACATTGAGTCAAGTACCAGAAGATTTTCCAAAGGCCCAAATGGAAATGAGGCCCACAATTCTCAGCGACTTCCAGAGGAAGTAGAGAGCCTTGCTATCAAAATCTCTCCTCACTAATCCATCATGTGAAAGGCACCAGCCCACCCTAAAATCAGATTGTTCTCAGCTATTCCCAGGATGATCATGGACAGAAGCAAGAGGAATCTCTCAGAAGTGTTCAGTATTTAAGACAGAATTTCCAAAATTGTTGATTTCCTTGAGATCCATAAGTATCCCGTGACATTTGGAAGCCCCACCACAGCTGAATTACAGCTGATGACTGAGATATGCTCCTTCCAGACAGTGTCATTAAGAGAACTCACCCATCTAACCACAAAAAGGCAGCATTAAATATTAACATTTCCTCTGAACTCCTCTCTCAGAATATTACAGCTTCTGGCTCACCATCACTGACATTCATGTGGAGCTGGTACTGGGCAGGAAATAGCCATTGATTTGGGGACTGGAAATTACCTGAAGTTTTTCCAGCATTGTCTCAAATAATGGCAACCTTTACTGTTGGAACATGGCTTAAAATCTGGCCTTCCAAGGCAGGGAGCTCTGACAAAAAAGCAAAGAGGAGTGAGTGAATATCAGTTTATGTCCTGTAACTGGGATCTCCTGACTGCTCCTCACCTCTCCAGATAAGGTCTTCCCATTGCAGACATGCCAGAGCTGTGATCCATGCGACTTCACACACCTTCCAAGTGCTACATTAATAAATAATGATGTCAAAAATAATAGCAAGAGTCATAAGGCACAGCTTGGCCTGTGAGTGATTCACCTGCTTGACTTTGAGTGCTGGCAGCTCCCTGGGTACAACAGCACTAAAGATAAAAATCAGATGTAAATTCAACAGGAGAAGGAGCCCAGGCTCATGAGAAACAATTTCTTCTTGGATTAACATACTGCAGCTGCAGGAAGGGGTGAAGCTCACCTTCACCCCTTCAGCTGCTCTAGAATTGCCCTCTCCTGTCCCTGCTCTTCCCTAGCAATTCTAGAGCAGCACTTCCCATTCAGTGAAAGCGCCTTGCTTTTTATTGGAATAAAAATGCTTAAATATAACATAATGATGTCCTGGGCATCACCTGCCATGTGATACTAATATCACAGGATGCATGGCTCAGGGAAGGCTTCCTTGAGCACTGGAGCCAGTTTTGAGCACCCAGAGGCAGCAACAGAATCCACACTTGGTTCAGAGCTGAGAATGTTCACCACACATTCACACAGGCACAGCCCACCAGCACAGAAATCCTTCCCCTCTCCCTTGTAAGAAATTCACTGTGGATATCTAAGCTCCACAAGTTGAAAGAAAAGAGGGGGAGGGCTCATCAGGCCCCAGGGGAGGAAGGGATGCTGGATGAAAATGCCGTGAGTTCAGAAGGTGTTGCTTGCGCTGATGGTTCTGTTTATCAGCTTCACTGGCTGGAATCTCTACCAGCTCATAGTGAAAGAGCATCTTACCATTAAGCTGCATTAAGCAGCTTCACTTCATGTTTGGGGATGGCTTTAGAGCCTATTTTAAACACAGGGCACCTGTCTGTACAGGTAGGCTCTGAAAACAGCTCTGAGTGCCCTGCTGGTTTACATGCACACAATCACTGACCTGGTGAACCCAGGGGAAGGAGAGGAAAAATGTCTTGAGTCCATTGATAGAAGTAAACAGACTGTTCTGCTTTATTCTGCAATAAAAATGCCAACCAGAGGCAGTAATAGAAAAGAAAGAACTGCTGCACTGGAAATCCAATGGCTGTGGCTAAACTGGGCCATAGTGCCAGATTGGTACCAATCCCAACTGGAAAAAATGGGAAATAACTGCACAAAACAGATTTTCAAGCAGTGCAACACTTTCAAGTGAAACAGAAAGAACTAAAGCTTCATATATCCTTCACATTATTATTGCAGCAGGTCATGAGATGTATAATATTATAAACATACACAGAAGCAGCGGCCCTTTCCAAAGTTCTCAATCAAAGATTTTCTTGTTGATCAGTGTTCCCAGGGAAATGGGATTTGGCACAATATCAGGAACACTTAGACAAAAACTTCATGCTGAAAATTTCGTGTTGTAAATATCAAAGCAAAAATCAAACCAAGTTATGAAATCCCATAAAAGGAAAACTTCCCGTTTCTCTCTTGTTTTCACAAAGATTTCTCTCCTCTCCCCATATGTTGTCTGGGAGAGCCAGTGCTAACTCGAAAGGCACCTTAGTGTTGCTGAATTTTAATATGAAGCTAAGGAGAAGCTTCAAGCTTCAGTTTCAAGCAGTGATGTGCCCTGGGCTGTCTCTGCACTGCTCAGGTTCTTCATTTTGCTGACACAGCTTGAAAACCCAATCAGGCCACGCTGCCCAGCAGGAGAGCCCAGGCCCCTCTGAAAAGCCTTCATCCCAGCACTCACACACAGCCCCGAAAACCATTTGTCATTTCTGAAAATCTCATCTCATTACATTTTAAACAGTCCCACAGACAAAGGCAGCATTATTGGCCTCACTGTACACATGGGAAATGAGGCATAGAAATTCAAATTCACCTCCAACCACAGCAACAGCCTGGGACAGAGCAAGACACTGGGCCAGGCTCCTGTTGTGTGAAGCCAGCCCTGTTTGGGGATCCTCCTCCACCACTGCTCTGCCCTCACAGTTTCCAGCCCCTATTTCCAGGCACAAACAGCATCAGTGGTAAGAAAAGGGACTAAACAGACTAACAGCCCTGAAGCCTCAGATCTCTTTGTGCTGCTCTGCACAAAGTCTGGGGCGTTGCTGCTGCTGCTGCAATGAACCAATGTCCTCATGTTGCACTTATTAAATAAATTTAATCTTATTAAACTGCATTACAAGCTTTTATTTCATAAATCTGTTTGCCTCCCAGATCACCCAGAGAGTTAACTCCTGCCTGGGCTCTGCTTTTCCTCTTCATAACCTTGCAGATGGCACTCCTGACAAACCAGACATCCTTGTGATTCCACTGCTGCCAAGCTGGAGTACTTGGAATGGGCCACAGAGAGGATGGGAGCATACAGGATGCTGCTTTAGCATCCCATAAACTTGGTACCAGTGTTTCAAAAAGAGTACAAGTTGCATTCCCTTCAATATGTGCTTTGTACATGGAAATATTTGTTTAAAATAATCCAAAACTCCTGTTGAAATGAAAACAAAGGATATCACTAACTCTTGGAGGCGACCAGTACCAGGAGGTGCAGAATTTCTGCTGCATTTTGGGGTGAACAGCCTTTCCTGACCTGGTTTGCTGGGATTTTGTTTTAAAGATCTGAGGTCAACTCTAAACAATTTGTTAAATAAAATTGAGTGAATCAAAATGTAAAGTTTCAGGTTTCCATCTGATAGGGAACATCTCCTCTGGAGGCCAAACAGGTTGAATTGTACTTTTGTAGGATCAAAGAAAATGTTTGCAGAGAAAGTTCTTACTTCAAAATTAAGAACTGCAGTTTTAGAATCACTTAATTACATGCAAAAATAATTTGAATAAATATTTTGTAAATATTTTGATAACTTGAGTAAATTGTTACATTGATCTTTTAATTCATTAATTATCTAGTGTTAGAAAATTAGGTGTGGGGATTAAAGACAAAAAGACATAATAACAAAATTAATTACTTAAGATGTCTACTGCATTAGGCACTAATTAATCAGCATCTCAAAAAATCAGATTTAAGAAATATTAGTGCTAAGGCAAGCAGTAATTTACTAATAAAGACATGTACACAACTCAGCACCAACAGAATTACCTGAAATATCATCAACATCAGAAAATCCATGGAAGTCCAGTCAATTTGCTGGAGCAGGATTTTAAAGCAAACCATTTTTCAGTATATCTCTCTCGTTCAACTCAAGGCAGGGCACATTCCCTGAGCCCAAAATATATTTCCACTCTCTAACTTTAACAAATAGCAGCAGAAACTAAGTTAAGGCAAATACTGAAGAATGTCTCACCAGTACCTGGGGGGAATAAATGATCAGGTCTGATAGAAAAGATGCTCTGACTGAGGATAAATTGCAGGGTGCTGAGAGGAAATAGTCACCACTATCTCTAGGAATAATTAAGTTGGGAAGCTGGGTTTGATTCCTTACAAGAACACAAGGAATGTGGTCACTGGAAACCTGTCCCCTCCTTGGAGGTGAATCAGTCTCTCTCACCTGTGACTTTCTCTCCCATCACTGTTCTTGTGGGAGTCCCTGTGTGTGTGGCCCCATTTAGCACTGGGTCATTTTCAAGGTTATTTGAGTTCTGTCCTAAACAAAGATCATTAATGTGACAGCAAGAGCCAATGTCTGAGCTCCTTCCCCAGTTCTGGAGGAGTCTCTCCTCCTTTAACTTGAACAAGCCTCGTCCTTTCAGCGGGACACGTCTGTTAAATGGCACGGAGAACATCGACCCTCTGCTCCCACCGGCTACAGGGCAGACCATCCCTGATCTCTGATGTTTTCCATGGCAGCAGCAGCTCCCACAGGGAGAGCAGTGCTGGCAGAGGGAAGAGAGCTGCATTGTGTCTGGAGAGGGGACGTCTGCACAGTGATAAAGGAGCACAAAGTCAGTCTTCAGAGCACTGGCAGCTGCTGAACCTACCGGCTCTAGTTCAGCCTAAAAAAAACACCACTGTAAGCTGCTACCTCCCCAGAATGCCCACCAGCATTCCCTCCTGCAAAGATCCGACTGTACAAAGCTCCCAAATTTCCCCTCTTTGTGTGTTGTGGACATACGGTTCATTGTGGAGCGTGCAGAGACAAAGAAAGCACAAGCTCACAAAGGAACCTCGGGCTAAAAAGTGCTGTGCACTCAGGGGTTAAAAAGGAAAGCGAGCTGTGAGGATGTTTGGAACAGTAGGGCATCAGCTGGAGCCCGCACGGAGGCTTTCCCACTGCCATTCATAACAAAATCAGGAGGCAGAAAGTTACTATAGCAATGGCAGCAGAATGCAGCTCTTCAGAGGCTAGAGAGCTCCTGCAGACATCGTGGCTCTGTGTGCCCGTCCTGCAGGGCTGCGAACTCCCATCAGCTCCACTGCACCTACAAACCCTCCTCTCCATGCAATTCTCACTGTAGATCACTGAGTTCTAACTTAAAGCTCGCTGAAACGAGGCCCAGCTAAAGACAAAGCACAACTATCCACCCCCTCACTATCCAGGTGCTAAAGCAGCCAAAAAGTCACCCATTCCTGCACAACAAAAAGATTGGGTTCACTTTATATGACAAAAAGCACTGGGCAATAAAACCATCCATGGGTACAGACCCCTCCCCTAATGCCTTTTTCCAGGCAGTTTATCCGTTGTGGATTTATCCACTTCCAGCAGGTTAAAGCTGTGCTGCTGGTGGCATGTTATCTCACTGGCCAGCAGTGTGACAAAGGTGTAACAAGGGATTCTCAGGTGTCTAGGACCAGCTCCAAACCTGGCCATGAGGTTCCTGCAGAGCTGTACTCGGTCTCTGACACAGCCCCTGGGTCTGTGTTTGACACAACTTCAGCAGCACCTGGATGGGGCTCGTGTGAAATGAATTCAGAGCTATTGGGTCAGCTCCAGGGGTCACAGTTTCCATATGGGCTGGCACAAAACTGAGCCCATCTCCCAGCAGATCTGATTGTCCCCACATAAACATGGGAAAGCCCTAGGAATGCTGATCCAGAAGGACTGGCTGGGACACAGAGCAGCCCCCTGCAATTGTAAGAAACACCAAAGCTAAGGTCTGGTTCAGATACATCCATACAAGATAATCTCCCTACTCCACAGATCATTCCCTAAAAGCCTAAAATCACAACTTCTGTATTGACCAGGAGAGATGCTGAAGGGATATTCAGTGAAAAGAAAGACATGATCAGCCAAAGAATATCACAGTGTGAATTTAAATTAAAGCAGCCACAATACCTGTTTACCCCTGGGGCTTTTAACAGATGACGGGAACACAAAAATGGCTTAAAACACTCCTTGTGTCTCCCTCCCGTTTGTCCCCATGTCCAATTGAGCGATTCAAATCAGACACAGAGGAATTTTCCCATTCAGGGAAGGCTTTGGGCTACATTTCCCCCCTCTATTAATAAACAGTTGCTCTCTGAGTTCTGCCAAAGATTCACAGTGTAAAAACGGAGCAGACTGGGACCACTTTAGCCAAAAATCTTGCAATCTCTATTTTCATTTCCAGATTAGCAGAACCAGATTCTTTCATCATTTGTGAAGCAATGACCCCACCAGCAATGACCATCTATCCCCACCTTGTCCAGCTTCCACACAGCACCACTGACACCCTGCCTGATGATTTTGTCTGCCTCAGATGTCTCACCTTGTCTTCCCTAATTTTTAAAGCTGACCATTCTGCACACAAAATGGGGGGCTGCTGCAAGCGCTGATTTCCAAACAGGCCACGTTGCCTTGGTTACCCATTGCCAAGCTTCTCCTGAAATCGGCCTTCGCCTTGGATTGGTTCTGTTTTCTGTGTTACTGAGGAATTTCTGCTCTCAGACAGCTGGACTTACATAAATCAATTAAATAAATAAAAAATCTGAGGGAAATCCCCTTGGATGTGCATAATTTGTGATGTCTTGTACAAATCCCCATCAGAAACAACAAAACCAGCATCAGAGGATGCACTGCTGTATCCGCACGGCCACAAAATTGGTTTCAGAGCACTCAAGGCTCAGCCTTTGTCCTCCTCCCCAGGAGCTGGAGCTGACACAACTCTGCTGTCCATTAGTGGTGAGACAGAGCTAAAACTCGGGCATCACTGGTGCTGCCTGTGCCCACAGCCCTTGGCTGCCCCTGCTCCAAAGCCCAAACCTCCACAGTCCAAAGAAGGCAAGGGAGGAAAGAAATCCCCTTGTGCTGATTTTACAGAGGGAGAACAGCAGGATTTTCAGGATTGTCAGATTTTAGGGTTACAAGCAGGTCTCTGGAAAGGGGTGGGGGGTGTTTGGCACAGAGACTCACACCAAGGTGGGTTCAGGGTGCTGAGCACTCATCAACACAGCACAGACCAAAATTACTCACAGAGATTCATCACAGGCTGTTTTTGATAAACAGACACATTGAGAAAAACTTGAATGTGTCAGTGGGTAAATCCAAAGAAGAAGACAAATCCAAATCCAACAAAAGCAGAGCTCACAGTTTCTGTACACTATCCTCCTGTTCCTAGAAATTAGCTATTTTCTGTAGCCACAGTTAAAAATAACACCTGATTAGAATTTTCAACACTGTCTGGGAGAATTGAATCAGAGCTCACTAAAACGTTAATATTTACTGAGAAAGGTCTCTGCATTCTTCTGTGTAGAGAGCAAGTTATATTTGGTTAATCCCATTTTTGGAAAGTACAGCCAACATTTTCAGCACTGAAATATCATAAACTGCTTATGATATTTCTCATCAAGTGAAAATTATTTAAGAATGTGAAATAAATAAGATATCCTGCAGCACTCCTGCTCCACCTATACTGAGTTGTAAAGGCCACCTCTAAGGCTTTCAGTGTTGAATCTTAATTGGATCTTCCAAACAGAAACAATCCACTCGTCACACAGGAGTTCCAGTAAGGAGAAAGAAAAAAGAACAAGGAATTTTAATTGCACTGTAATCCTTCCTTCTTGCAAACGCCACATTGCAGGGACCTAACAGACTAGAACCAAACACAAAATTCACTGGGAACCTCTCAAAATAAAGCACATTAAAATCCATTCATAGATGGATCTTCAGGCAGTCAGCCATGCTGTTGTTTAATGTAGGAAGTAATATAAATTAAACCATTTGTCATTCCTAACTGAAAGGAAAAAGGGGAACCAGCCAATTTTTCAGCAGATTTTGCCTTCATCATAAGTGCTGTATCCATCTTTGCTGCCTCTCCATGCCCCACCACAGGCCTTGCTCCAATCTGTCAGCAGTTCTCACACTCAGCTTTGTTGCTGGGAAAACATTTCATTCTATAGTTCATATATCTTGATGAAAGGCCTATAAATATACACCATTTTCTACCCTTGCTCCTGAGCTGTATCCATCACTCTGAACAGCAAAATTACCTTTCAGCACTGCATTAAGTCAATGGTTCTCCACTGCAGAGCACGGATGTTGATGGGAGAAGAGCCCACTGAGCCACCCTGCTCATCAGCTCCAGCAGGAATGGTCCCAATCTCTACAGAATATTCAAGGTTGACAACAGGCTGCCAATCCCAATTCTGGATGATCCAGACAAAGATTTGCCAAGAGGATTTGAGATCCAGCTCCCATTCGGTCATCAGGCAGTGCTCTGCTGGGCATGAAGATGAGTTGGGAGGATGGGGATTAGGGTGGCTTTCTTAGGGAGTTACTGGACTCTGGTATTACCCATTGCCCAGACCCTGTCAGAACCTCCCACCCAAATTAAGTTTGGCAGAACTATATTCCAAGCCTGGGCTATGGACTGTGTCCATTCACATAATGGAGTCACAGAACAGATTGGAAAGGACATTAAAGATCAACCAGTTTCACCCCCTACCATGGGCAAGGACACCTTCCACTATCCCAGGATGCTCCAAGTCTCTGGCCTTGGACACTTTCAGGGATCCAGAGACAACCACAGCTTCTCTGGGAATTCCATCCCTGCTCCTCCTTACCCTCACAGGGAGAAATTGTTTCCCAATATCCCACCCAACCCTTCTCTCTGGCAGTTTGAAGCCGTTCCCCCTTGTCCTGGCACTCCAGGCCTTTGGAAAGTCTCTCTCCATCTTTCTTTTAGGTTCCTTCAGTCACTGGAAGGCCACAATGAGGTCAACCCAAAGCTTCTTTTCTCCAGGCTGAACAATCCCAACTCTCCCAGCCTTTCCTTCTAGCAGAGCTGCTCCATCCTTCTGATCATCCTGGGGCCTCCTCTGGACTCTCTACAACATCTGCTCATTCATGGGGCTGTGGAAAGGACTCCCAACTCTGCCCACAGCTTTAAAGCAAACTTTACAAGCATCTTTTGTTTATGACTCTCACAATGTCAAAGTCCCAATAATTCCCAAGGCAGGGTCCTGACAGCCCTTCTGCAGGGCAGCCAGGCCTAGGTGGAGCAGTTTAGCTGTGCTGCTCCTCCAGGTTGCAGGATAGGATGCCTTGGGACTTCAAAGGGGTTTTGTGTGTATGTGAGGGCGTTTCGCAACCCTTGTGAAAATCAAATTGCATGTGTTCCTTGTGCTTGTCCCTGATTGCCCCAGTTAATGAGTTTTTAGTGCACTGAACCCTACTTAATACATTGCCTAATAAAATGAGAGTAATTAATCAATTATCCAAAAGGGCCCAGCTTTTGATCATTCTTACGTACTTATCACAGCAGCCAGGGTCCTTTCCCCACCCTCCTCAGCATCACAAACCTCCCCTTTTTGATGATGTCCTGGACACAATGAGGGGCCCCTCTGGTGGGGTAACATGGCTGCTGGCCACGTTTTGTCCCTGCTGTGTGGGCAAACACTTGGCCTTGCTGCCACTTGTCCCTTGCCAAGCTGGTCTCAAGTCTCCAGCCAGGACCACGCTGGAGAATGCAGTTATCATGGAGTCACAGACATGTTTGGGTGGGAAGAGACCTTAAAGATCATCCAGTTCCACCCCCTGCCATGGGCAGGGACACCTTCCATTATCCCAGGTTGCTCCAATCCCCATCCAACCTGGCCTTGGACACTGCCAGGGATCCAGGGGCAGCCACAGCTTCCCTGGGCACCCTGTGCCAGGGCCTCCCCACAATTATTCATCTACACTGACTGAGGACATATCTTCGCCACCAAAACTAAGCTCTGCTGAGCTCTCTGTGCTACCTCCAGTGTGATATTCACACTTTCATTGCAGCTGTTTGTACTCTCCATGGGAAGTGCAAACCCATGGCACGGGGGCTGACAGTCCCCACAGTCAGGCTGAGCCTGCTCCAAACGCACCCTCCAAACACCATTTGCTCCAATTCATGGAACAGCCATTGCTGACAGAGCTCTAGCAGTGTCTGCTGTCCCCACATGCTGCTTTCCTCAGACTGTCTCCTGCTGCTGTGCTGACCTTGACAGATGCCAAGTCTCTCCTCCTATTTTAGTCCTGAAGCTTCTGACCTTCTTTTATGTTCCCTCCTTAACTTAGGCTGCTCCTCTCTCATGGCAGCACAGCAGTAAAACCCTTGGAAGTCATCCCAAAAGAGGAACTACTGCAAACAGCCATACTTCGCTATTTGCTCCTCACAGCTGAGGAAAAAAAATTTTCCTTTATTGTAAAACTGAAAAAAAGAACTAATGCTCCTGCAGGAGCCTATCTGTGAGGAAAGGATTTCTTCCACCTTAGTGACAAATTTTGTTTCATTTCTAGCGGAGAAAGAAAAGGAGAAATCCTAAGCAACCTCCAAAATCATCTTCCCAAGGCTTCTATACACCTCACAACATATTTATTTCCAAAACACTTTGGGGATTGGTGCTCTCTACTGAACTCCACAGTGAACAGCTGAAGGTACACATGTTTTGCCTGGGATCTTTGTGCATGGTGAAAATATGCAGGTTTCTTCTATGTTTTTTGGTTTGTTTTTTTGTTTGTTTGTTTGTTTGGGGTTGGTTTTTTTTTGTTTGTTTGTTTGTTTGTTTTGTTTGGTTGGGTTTTTTGTTTATTTGTTTGGGTTTTTTTGTGGAAAGATAAAGCAGTACCTGCATGGCCCTCCGACCTTAAAAATTGAGAGGAAGGAAGGGAATAAGCCTTGGATAAAGTAAAGGAATAGAAAGGACTTAAATATCGGACTTCCTCTGAAAGAAACCTCACTGTAATTTAGGCAAAGATCATCATTCCATTTCATTCAGCTATGCCTGGATAAACCTGAATACATCAGGGTCAGGCCCTGCCAGAACAATTCATCCAGACTCTGAGTCATTCTGCAGTGCCCTCCTTCCACTTGCTCACAGACACAGAGCAGAGGCTCCGAGCTGGACCAGTCCTGTCAGCTCAGCCCCATCAGGAGATTGGGAGGCTCTGAAACCTTCAGATCTCGATAATTCCATTGGATTCTGAACAAAATAATCCTTCACCCCTGAATTAACACCTAAGCACAGATAAACTCAAGAGGAGCCCAGCCCCAGACACAAGTCTGGTCAGAGAGCAGCAAGCCAGTGCAAACAGCCTCACATTCCAGACTGGGTGGATCCCCCTGACGTTTGGAAATACTGGGTCTGATAGCCCGGCTGCAGTGCTGGAGGGCAGCACCTTCCTGCCAGCCTGCTTGTTTATCTTGGGGTTATTGGACCAGCAAACCCAGGCAGCTGATCCTAGAAATAACAGCTGAGAGCAGCCCAGCACTCACCACCACTGTCAGAAAGGGCTCTTCTGAAGATCCTGATGTTAAAGGGAGGGGACACAGCAGAAATCCACTGGCCAGATGCCCATCCTGACAGGAAAAACCCTGAAGTGTTTACAGCAAGGGTTTCAAAAGGGCTTAGCAATTAAGATTCTCAACTTGAGACGTCTTACAGAGGCCCAAACTCTTGGTGTGCCTGCCTCCAGCTGGCTGTGCATCCAATTTCCTGGCACATATGAACAGAGACTTGTTCCATGGCAAGGAAATAGAGGTGTGATCCAGGGAAGGAAGAAGGTTTTGCTTTTTAGTTTTTCTTTGTGTCCTCCTCCTCCTATTGGAGGGATGGAGCAGCTCTGCTGGGAGGAAAGGTTGAGAGAATTGGGATTGTCCAGCCTAGAGAGGAGAAGCTTCAGGGTGACCTAACTGGGGCATTCCAGTACCTAAAGGGGCTGACAAGAAAATGGAGAGAGACAATTTACAACGGATGGAGTGCAAGGACAAGGAGGAATGGCTTCAAACTGCCAGAGGGAAGGGTTAGATAGGATATTGGGAAGAAATTCTTCCCTGTGAGGGTGATGAGGCCCTGGCACAAGTTGCCCAGAGAAGCTGTGGCTGTCTCTGGATCCCTGGCAGTGCCCGAGGTCAGGCTGGATGGGGCTTGGAACACCCTGGGATAGTCCTTGCTCATGGCAGGGGGTGGCACTGGATGATCTTTAAGGTCTCTTCCAACCTAAAATATTCTACAATTTGTCAGACAGAGACCCTGAAAGAGGGAAGAAGAAGCTACTAAAGAGGAGGCTCAGCTGCAGGAACTTTAAAGCCCTGAGAGACCCTCAGGTGTGGGGGGGGTAAAGCCTGGATTGCTCTGCTGAAACTGAGAGCTGAGAAGCTCAAGTGCTGGCACGGCTCTGGTACAGCCACCTCAAGGAGTTCACCTTCCTCAGCAAACCCAGGGGCATAACAGGTTCTAATCTATCAAAATCCATCTGCAATTTTCCCTGTAAATTCTTGGAAATGACCTTTCTGAGGCAGAGCTGTTTTAGCAGTCAGCCAGTGAAAGAACAGCCCACGGCAAGCTCAGGGCAGTAGTCGACTCTGAGGAGCTGGGAGATGCTGCTGAGGCTGGAGCTGTTTGAAAGCACCTGGGAAAGCACAAACACGAGAAGCTGCTCATTGGTTAAAGCCAGGGGACTCCACATACATCCCTCTTGGAACAAAGCTTGGAGTGAAGGAGGTGGGAAGATAAATACAGCTGCAACCAGGGAAAGAAACAGTGATACCTTTGGCAATACAAACACTTTGGGTGATTGCTCCCTGGCCAGGGAAAATCAAAGGGAGGCAGAAGCAACATAGGTCAGAATATTTAAGCACCCTGCAAGAGACTAAAGCTCAGCACAGACAGCTGGGACAAAGTTTATATTCAATTTATGTATAAATGGCCTTATAAAAGTCTGTCTTATCCCCCCTACAGTGTTTATAGAGGAAAAATACAGCTAGAAAAAACAGGGTCTAATGAGTAACACACAAGGCTGTCCAGGCTGCTGTGATTAAATGCTTTACAGAAGCATCTTTAGGCCAAATCCTATTCCTTATTTCTCTGTCTGAGCCTAATGCTACAAATGTGTATCACACCTTCTTCTTTGCGCCAACAACCATGCAAAGAGATACAGATTTTACTCATTTTATGCCCCTTCATTTTGAGCCAAATTTCCTTGTTCTTATCCTCAAAGTGAAACACAATATAGTCTATCCATTGAGGGAAATTTTCTTTTATCTCAAAGTATCCCCCATCTCAGGAAAAGGAAAAAAATCACCACTAGAATTGCAGACTTCCCTGGAAACATTGCAAATAGGAACACTAAAATATCTCCACAGCTCAGAAAAAATACAGTGTCAGTTGTACCTCAGTTATAGGTGATTTAAAAAAAAAAAGGCAATAAATTGCCACTAGTCACAAGCCAAATGTTGTCTTTTCTTCATGTTACCCAAAACCAACACACGCAAAGGTCATATGATGAGGAATCAGTGTTGATTGATTGACTTTTTCTTTTAAAAATCAAGCTGGGATGAGAGAAAGTGTGGTTTTCCAGGGAAGTTGCTGCTTTATCAGGAAGGGCTGCAGCAGCTCCTTGTTAATCAAGCTGCTGAAAGGTTAATTATCTGTCAGAACACACATGGGGTGGGGGAAAATCCCTGTGAGCAGCTGCTAGGGAGTAGAGGTTCCAGGAACAAAAGGCAAATGTGTGCTTGGGGCAGGAAATGTCCATCCCTGGATTAGGGCTGGCCAGGGATGCACTTGCAGGGTTGGGAACCAGCAAGGCCATGACCCCTGAGCACATGTAGGGCCAGGACTGGGCTCGATGATCTCTGTGGGTCCTTCCAGCTGAGGATATTCCACGGTTTTGAGATGACCTGCAGGCAGAGCTGGACTGAGAGCTCCCTGTGCCAGAGCCAGCAAATCCCACACCAGGCTGGAACTGCAGAGCACAAACAAGACACTGGAGGAACAATAGCTGCCAGTTCAGCCTCCACAGCTCTGTCCCTCCCTGTGACTGCTCTGTCCCTCACCCCAACGCCTGCACCGGGACAGTGGGAGCTCACCCAGGCCCTGCAGCAGGCTCTGTGCATGGCCATTGCAACCCCGAGGTCACAGGGGATGGAGGAGAGCTCGGTGTGTAGGTCCAGAGAGCTGGCCTGGGCAGCATCAGGTTCCACAAAGGACAGACTGTGCACAGGGAACCTGAGCCATGCCTTATCAGTCCAGCTGCTGCTATTTCACACACACCTCCTGCAGAAAGAAGCCTTTGCTTGGTGTTGCTGAATTTGCAACTCCCAGTGAAGGGTGAGGTGTAGCACAAACTGGACTTACTGGGACTCTAACCCAGCCTGTCCAGAAGCCTAAGCTTCTCTTCCTCATGCTTTAAATCAGTTGTGTTCTGACAGATGCTGATGCTGGAAAGCATCCACTGCTCCTTCAGGACCTTAGAGGAGCCTGTTGTGCGACCCAGCTCAAGGACATTGTCACAGGGGGCCCTCTGCCAGCACAGTGATGTCACAGCCAACACATGGGAAAGTTCAGCTCTCCTGCATGAGGCAACTCATCCATCCAAAAGCTGGTGTGCCAGGCTGTCAGCAAATCCAGGCAGAGATGGGAAAAGCAAATATTTAGGCAGATTTTAACAGGTTGACCGAAAACTCATAGAAACTCCTTTCAGGAAAAAGGAAAAGCCACTGCTGGTTGAATATAATGGAAGCTCTAAGGAAGAAAGCATCCCAGTGCATGTAAATGTTAATCAAGCCCATTTCTCTTCAAGTCAAAACATGAAGGTATTTACTGGTGTGTTGGAGAAAAGCCTTTAGGAGGTTTAAATTATCCTGTCCAACCCATATTCTAACGGCTTTGCCTGACCTCCAGAGATCATCACTGAATTTCTGGCTCACTGCCCCGCTGCATGTGATAAAAGCATTTGGGGCTTACCAGCGAGGTTTTCATTGCTCTCCATGGGAGGCCTGGGAAGGCCAAGGGATTGTGCCTGGAAAACAATGTACATCTCCTTGCTGATAAGAATGTTGAGGGACAGATTTTATACCAGGCTCTCTGTGTGCACTGAGAAAGCATCAGAACATGGCAGCATCACTCATCCTGCTTGGAAACATTCACACCCCGTGCACAGAGATGTCCAAGGCTCCATCTCTCCTGCGCAGCAGAATTTGGCACAATCCCAGTTTGGTTCACACCAACAAGTTGATATCACAGACCCACTGCTCTCCAGTGAGGCTCCACAATATCAACTCTGCAGAAATGACACAATGGATTTTCAGATCCTGACCCTCACAGCACAGCTCATGCAGCATTCCAGTGCCTGATCCCACTGAATAAACGTAGTGTTGTACTAGAGATAAATGTGAAATACTAACTTTACCAAAAACAGATATTAAAAATATGCTCACTGATTCAGTATGCTGACACATCTGGTTCAGTAATTTAAGACTAAAGACCATCACCTCATTATCTCCATAAGATATGGCCCAGAAAACCAACCCATCAGAAATCATGGAACTCCACACAAATTTGAGTCTCATAGGAATATTCTATAGGAATATAAATTCAGTAATTGCTTCATGGGTCATTAAATCTGGTTTTATAAACTAAAACAGACATAGCATGTAATCCAAAACAAATCACACCAGAACAGATCAGAGAGCACACATTAGCATGCAATTGGCTGACACTAAAATTATCTACACTGGCTGAGAATTTGGAAAAAATATCCTTGGTATTTGGGATCATTACATGAAAAGATTATAGAAATCCTTTGCTTTTAACTGAGGTTATTAACATCTTCCCACAAAATGTTAATATTTCCATTTTACAGACGACTGAGTCACAAAGACTTTCCTACAGCCAGTATAAAATCAGTGGCATAAAGGCACCTGCTGCTTCAAGTACTCATCCTGAAAAACAGACACACAATTCCTACTTCTAACACAACTGAAAAATAAAATCCTGAACACTTGGAGATCAAATTCAGCAGAAATGGGTGAAGAGCAAAATAAACTGGTAAGAGAAAGGGGAAGTTCTGCAGCTTGTGTGGATTTCGCTGGCAGTGGCTGTGCCAATTATACAAATTATGCAAATGTGATGCTCAGCTAGGTGTGTAAAGAAGCAACAACATACAAGTACTTTGGGGCAAAAAACACATGTTCCCATGTTTCGAGAATTCAGTATAACAAATCCCAGTCAGAGGGTTCTGACAGACACGGGCTGGGAGGAAATCGTTTCTGCCTTTTCTCCTTCTTTTCTTACATTTATCCTATGATTTATTGCCAAATGCTCCCGACTGACCCAATCCTTCCCGTTCCACTGCATCGCATTCAGCAGCGCAAGGATTTCCGGCAGCTCTCCAGCTTCTCTTCACAAACCCATAACTCTCGTGCACAAGCGCTGAAATCTAATTCACCCCCACCCCTAATTTCACATTAACTTCGCTCCGACTGCACTGCTGGGAGGAGCACTGGGGATTTATCAGCGGCTCTCACAGAAGGGGATGGAAGGCAGCACTTTCAGCATCACTCTTTTCTCTTTTCCTCTCTCAGACCGTTCTGCCGGGAAAGAAAAGCCCCCAAAGAGAGTCTGGTGTGGAGGCTGCCAGGGTGACATCACCGATGGTGCCACCGCAGGAGCAGCCAATTGGGGAGGGCTCTCTCGCTGCCGTCCCTCTCACCTAGTACAGGAGCCTATAGGAGAGACTGTTCCACACGGGAAAGACTCAATCCCGTTCTGTCAATGCTTATCTCGCCACTCCTCCCCTCTCTCCCCCTCTCCTCCAGCGTGAGTGCACGGAGCACAGCCGAGGCGAGAGAACCCTGCACAGCAGCAATCCGTGTCTGGGTATCAGCCTGCAGGAAGTGATTCACATCAGAGCTTCCTGCTGCTCTTGGAGAGCCGTACTTTTGTTCAGCGATTTCAGTGGGAGGCAGAACCTTCCTCCTCCTAGTCACTGGTGCTTTTAATTCGTTGTTATAACAATGCAGACTTTGGGTTTCTCTCCCAAATGCGGTAAAAGCAATTCAGCTCCAGCCAGAGAGCTCAAGCAGGCCTGCAACGCTGTGAAGACAGCAGAGAATTTAAAGGTGGGGCTCGATAGCCTTGAGCTGCACCAGGGGAGGGTCAGGTTGGACATCAGCACGAATTTCCTCCTGGAAAGGGTGGGCAGGGGCTGCCCAGGGAGCTTTGGAGCCCCCAGCCCTGAGGTGTCCCAGGAAGGCCTGGATGTGGCACTCGGTGCTCTGAGCTGGGGACAAGGCGGGCATCGGGCACAGCTGGGACTTGATACTCTTGGAGGGCTTTTCCAACCTCAGTGATTCTGTGTTCTGCCTTTCCCTGGATACCTGTGAACTTAACTATACAAGACCTAATTTTTAGCACACAGAAACAAATGCCAGCATCAGACTGGTCAAACTGCAGGGCTTGCAAGTGCATCCTATTTACAGCAGAGATCCTCACTGCAGCTGCTGTCTACAAGGAAATGGGCACATAAAGCTTTATGAGCTGAAGCTATTAAAGCAATTTGTTGAAACCCCAGAGATCTCTTCTACCTGTCAGACAGTGCTCTTAAAGCAGCAGCTGTCATTGTCTGCTGCTTCTCACTATGAAATGAAAATTGGCACACTATGGGAGCAAGTCTGGGGTGTCTCCTGGTAGTGGTGCAGCCTTCTCATGAGGCGAGCAGCCAGGCTCTCTGGGAGAATCCTTAAGGAGACTGCTGTACTCCAGGCACACAGCTTCAAACCCAACTAACTCGCAGCACCTAGAAGTCTTGCGAGTACAAAGAGATTTTTATGTCCCATTCTTTGAAAAAAATATCTGAGCACTGCTTCAGCTCTGGCCGGCCCTCACACACTACAAGGCTTTAATTCTGACTTTGCAAAGATGAAGCTGAAAAACTCAGCTCTGTGTATCCATTTCTGACTCTGACAGGAACTTTGTTCCCATCTTACCAGTATTTATAAAAGTAGCTCTATTTTCACAAAAAATCCTGTAACTGGAGCTGGCTTGATGAGCCCAGGAGCAGAAATGCTCTGACCTTGCCAGCCCTGGGCAGCACAGACAGACCCTGCCCAGCCCCGCAGGGCAGAGTCTGCAGCTCCTTCTGACCTCCCATCTGAAGGAAACTGTGCTGAAAGGAATTCTATCTTATCCAGCACCACTGGGTGTAAACACTGGTCACAAAGCATCCTCCAGACCTTCAGCAGGAATTGTCAGACAGAAAAATCCAGAACAGTTCCAAATTTGGAATACTGATTTAGTGTACATCCTCCTCTTCATAGAATCCTGGAATGGTTTGGGTTGGAAGGGACATTAAAGACCATGCCATTCCACCCCCTGCCATGGGCAGGGACATCTTCCACTATCCCAGGGTGCTCCAGGCACATCCATCCTGACCTTGGACACTCACAGCTTCTTTTGGCAACCTATGCCAGGGCTTCCTCACCCTCCCAGGGAAGAATTTCCTCTGTATATCTCACCTAAATTTCCCCTCTTTCAGTCTGGACCCATTAGTCCTTGTCCTGGCACTGCAGTTCCTGATGAAACTGTAAATTTCCTTTACATCCTCCTTCCCTGGAGGTGAAAACAAAGCAGTGGCCCCTGAACAGCCCCGTCCTAAGTCGTGCCAGCTCCAGTTACACACATCAACCATTAAGAGTCAGAGGCTCCTTGATCTACCACAGAAAGGCCTTCCAGGATCCAGGGGCTGAAATTTAATTTCAAAGTAAGGTGGAAGTTAAAGACTGGAACAGCTCAAGGTGTAGGTTCTGCACAACTCCACACACTGACAGCTTTGCAAGGATGTGTCCTTCATCAGCTGTAGGACTATTCTCTTTTTTATAAACACCAGAATAAGGCATTTTCTCACCTTAAAATTCACTGATTTGTCTTCAGATAACAAACAGCAAGTTATGCAAACTGCATCACTAAAAAAAAAATCTCTAAACAAACTTCCCAGTCTTATCAGAAAAGCGTTAGGAAACAGTTTAAAATAGAAAAAATGCATGTTTCCATACTCTAAATTCTCTGGCAGCAGTTCAGAAAGTTAAGTAATGTTTACTTTCCTTCCTGGAAAAACACCCCTCGCTCTCCCCCTAATGCAGCACTGCCTGTACTGGGAGCACAGCCTGGCTGAGTCAGCTCAGCTCACATCGGGCAGGGCACAAAGAGGGACCTAATGAAGTGGAAACTAATTGAGCTTTCTTTTTCACGGGGATGCTGTATCCAGCACCAGGTTTTTCAGGAGTACCTCCAGGTTTTTGTTTTGAAAGTGCTGGTTGAACTACAGGGCACAGTTCAGGAACTCTGGAGGTTTATTTTGGTTTTCAAGGCCCAAAACACAAAGGAATCCTCATAAATCACAGACACAAGGCAAAGATCCTACAAACGCTTGCAGGGAATCAGGGTTTCACTTCCAGATGGTGAAATGCATACTTTACAGGATGCATACACACAAAGTGTAGATAAAGTTTTGATAGTGAACTTTGCCATTAAACAATTCAAATTCTAAGCTTTTCATATGTGTACAGTGAAGCCTGAATCCAGGGTAAGGAAGACTCAACATCCCGCCACTGAACTCAGTCCCAGAGCACCTGGAGATTCCCTCAGGTCACAGCAGAAGGGAAATTCCCCAGAAACTGAAATTGCTGGACAAGAATGAAAATAAATTGAAGACAGTCCTCAACTTCTTCAAAATGTGATTTACACCAGAATAATCCCAGAGCAAAGAAAGTGCTGCCTTATGCAAGATGATATTGTATTTATTCTTGCATTATAACTAAAAAGGTTTTGAAGCAATTTAAAGGCTCAGGCCCAAGTTTCACTGTGAGACCCAGAGAGAGAAACTTTCTGAAAGTAGCATTTATAATTTTCTGTTATTCCTCTAGAAAAAGAAAATCCCATTTACACAAAGTTCTGGATTTACATATTAAAAATATAGAAAAGAATAACTAAAATGGGTGGTACCAGTAATCAGAATTATGCCATTTCCACCTACAATGAACAACTCTCCTCTTGATAAACAGAAATAACCTGTGCTCTTGAACCAAGAATATGGAGGCAGATTAACAATTAGGGTTTATGTCCCTTACTCTTTAATCTGCAAATTAAACCCAATTAGGAAACAGAAGAGAAATACAAGGAATACAACAGTTGACCAAAAAATCATACAAAATCTCAGCAATTCTACTTTACATTCAATATGCCACCACATTATTTTCCTTACAGAGTTTTTCCTGGACAAGGTGCTGGAGAACTTGGAGAAGGTACACAAGGCCAACCAGGGGGAATATTTTTATTAAGTGCTTCAGGAAATGAAGCAGATGATTCCATGTCACTAAAAAAACAAAACAAAAACAAACCCAAGCAATCTTTCAAAAAAACTATTCCAGTCTATAAACAGCAGCTTCAATGTTCGTGTCACCCAGAACAAAACAGTTCCATAAAACATCTTAAAAAGCAGACCTGTAAAAAAAGGGAAAGAGAAGAAAGACAAAAGAAAGGCGCAGCATGAAGTAATTTCAGACAACCAGTTTTGTGAGAGCTTTAATGGCACAAAATGTTTATAAGCTACAACTTATACATGTAAACTGTATATAATGTTACAAAGTGCTAACTAATTTATGAAGAATGCATAATCACTTTGGCTCAGTTAACTCCAATATTTCAACAAATGTCAATTAAAAATTTGAATTTCTAACAATCTTCAGCTTTCACTTTTGAAAACAGTAAGTAAATATGCATTTGCTGCAGTTAGGTCAGCCTGCATCTTTAATGTGCGAGTTTATGCATTTTTTTCTTGATCCTATTTACAAGTCTAGGCCAGTTTTCACTGAATGTAAGAAAAATGAAGCCTACACTTTTTTTTTTCCAAAACTGTAAACAGGTATAAAGCTTTTTAAACAACATTTATCTTAACAAAACTTCAACTCTCAATAATTGAAACCCCTTTGTGAATGATACAACACTCTGTTCCTGTTCATTGTAAAAGTGGAAGTTGCAGATTTTCCTCCAAAGCTTAGAATAGGGTCTCAATAAATACTGCATTATATCCCAGCCAGTGTTACAATGACCACGGGGCATTCCTCAGCTCTGGGTTTCACAGGTTTTACTCCAAATGTCATTAGTGGTCTTGATACTCCAGCCACAAGTTTGCACTGTTATTTATCAGATACTCTAAAGAATGACCTTTCAATTTAGAAAGGTGTAATTTACTGGGTTTTCCTCTTTAAAAAGTACTCCCTACTTAGTAAAAATCTCTTTTTCCACTACTCCAATTTCATACAAAACAAGGTGCTGTGTTAGAAGTGAAAGTGGTCCAGCCTTTCTCCTGTCCCCTCAGATTTTAGGGCTGTAAAATTAAGTATTTGATGCTTTCTAAAATGCCCTCCACCAGGTTCCCCTGCCCGCCCCCACCTTTGGGTGAAACCCAACATCCACACCCAAAACAAACTTGCACTTAGTGGGCAGCTCAAGTGCCACTAAGCATTCACAATTAATAGAAAAAAAAAAAGCAGATTATTCAAAAGGATTTGTTGTTCACCCTGAAAGCATTCTCTGACGGCATTCAGAAGTAGAGAATGAAAATAAATACAGTTTAGCAGTGGATTCATACTTAACTTTTTCACCTCCTGGGAGCTAACTAAAGTTTTTTTTAATCCAAATCTCAGCTAGGATTTAGCTTCTATGCATCAATTGGTTCATGCAATCACTGCTCTACCAAATAATCAACTTTATAAGGTCTGATGCAAGCCAACAATTATAGGTAGCTGTTTTCTCCAAATGGCTGACTAGATTTTCTTATTTTCTACAAGCCAGCCAACTAAAGTTTTTATTTAAATGAGATTTTTGCTAGTCTAAAAATTAGCATTGGTTCCCTAAATACTTAGTATTAAAGTCTATATCATATTTATATATATATATACACATATATATATATATATATAGATATAAAGGAGTATTCTATCTTTCAGAGTTCATGCTACATGTTCTGAAATCCAATAAAATCTATTTAGGGACAAGACTGTCCCGATGCTTTGTAACAATTTGGTACTAAAGCTTCACATTTTGAAAAGAAGTGTCACTGAAGGAGGACAAGGCTTAATGTTCCCCAAGATAAAAGTTCAACATCAGTGAGAAATCTACCCTAACATGAGACATCACAAGTGACTTTCAGGTTCCAAGTATCCCCAAAAAGGAGATTGTACAGTAAACAATGAGAGAGAGGAATATTGAAAATTCATTTGCAGAAGACATTTCAGAGCTTTTACAACTTCTGAACCTTTATGCACCTGCAAGATTGTCCCCCTTAAGGATGAGTCAAAGGCTTTTCCTGCTGAAATTGCCGGATCTTCAGAGATGCAAATGGGTCCACAACAAACAGAAGAATTTCCTTTTACACAGAGCCTACCTACACTACAGCTGCTGGGCTTTTCCTTAATTTAGAACTACTGTGAAAAGGAAATTTTCACATTGAAAATTTTCCCTTAAGAAAACAGGTAAAGAAAAAAAAAAGCTTCTTCACATGCAAACAATGCAATTTTTCTAATATTTCCTAGGTATCAGACAGGTTTTCCTACAAGGAATAAGGAGCTGACTTCATAGAAAAGACAAGATTACAACAATTACCTAGTATTAAAATATGCTGATGGATTTAGTTATCCTACTTTAAAATTTATGCAGTCTTTGCCTCCTGCAATTCAGATGGTGTTTGTTAGCCAATACAAGGGGCTGAGTAAATTCCCCTCAAAAGCTGATTTAAACTGGATCTTTATTGCCAGTGATTTCTTAGTTTATTCCATAACCAGCTTCTTTTTCACAAAAGAAAAACTCTCCCGCTTCAATCAGTAATTTCCTTCCAAAGAGATTGTTTTATCACCACCATGCAGTCAACACTTAGACCATGCACAACTGCAACTGAAGTCAGGTTGCACTAAGGAGGCAACAGCATCACTGATAAAATTAAACTTGCTGGTGGCATTTTGCATTGAGAGAAGCCCTTGCAACATAGAGACAGTTGTAAACTCCATCCAGCAACTCTGACGTGTCTTGCAGGCCAAGAGGCAGGGGAATGGGAGAGAGGGAAAGAATGTGGATAGCCAAACACCTCAACAGAGTTCCAACACAATACTGAATTCCAGAGTTAGCAAAAACCTGGATATGGAAGGAAAGGGTGGAGTCAGGGTCATGCTTAAAATGGTCTCAAGTCAAATGTACTAAATGAGACAGTAACACCTTCACAGGTCACATGGGGTCCAGGTTTGCACTCCATGGGTTCAATAAGTGCTGGCTGAAGGTGTGGTCAGGCGTTTCCCAATGTAGATGCTGAAATAAAAAGTATAAGGATATCGTATTGCACAGGAATATTCCCTGCCTTCCCGCAGTAAACTGGAAATTACAGAGTTTGTGCTACGCACACCACCTCAGCATCATTATTTGTACAGTGGAGTTTCATACTGGTCAGCAGAAGTTATTCTTCATCTATTGTAATTTTCCCCCTTATAACCTCAAGCATTTAAATAGAAGGCACATAATCAAATGGCACGTTACAACTGCAAAGGTTATTTGCGAACTCATCCATGCATATTCTATGTAACTTTGATTTATTCTAGAAATAAAGTGCATTAAAGCCTGTAAAGTTCTAATCATTGCTAAGTTTTCCTGCTTTTGTAAAAGTACAGCAAGTTTGAGTGACAGGCAAAAATTATTACTCTAGAAAAAGTCCTTTTCAGCAGGACCTGACATTCAAGCAAAGTGGAAAGGCAAAGCTGAAGTGAGAATTAGGTTAATACTTACCCTAGTCCCAGAGCCAAAACATGAGATATGAACAGAGATGGAATGAAAACCTTAAGAAATTCTGCAGAGAAAATGCCACCTTTTTTCATCGCTCCACTTTTTCTCATACTTAGAGACACTGAACGTTTAGGATGTCTGAAATGGAATTCCCTGGAAGAAGAGGGGGAGGGGGAAAAATTCAACAATACTTTTTTGTTTCTTTCCCTTTTTTTTTCTTTCTTTTTGCACACAAATGCACAGATCTCTGTAGGAACTTTTTTTTTTTAAGTACAAAGAGCTAGAGATCAAAGCCCGAGATCCCTTACACAGAGTAAGGAATCAAAGATAATAAGAGGGGGGATTGTGCAGAGACCACTTACACAGACAGTATAGACACAAAGGGAGCAGGAGCTGCAGAGAGAGGTAGGTCCGAGAGAGGGAATTTCAGGATGTGATTTGTTAGCAAGAGGCCTCATTTTTGGTTCCAAACACAGATACAGAAGTCTGCCAGATTTAGACAGCATCCTCTATTTTAATAAAAATGCTTTGCATTCAAGGATCTCAAGGTTTCCCCTTCCGTGGATGAACATTACATATTTTACAAAGAAAGAAAAAAAGGGACAGAGAATTTAGGAGTCTTGCTCAACACTCTTCCATTCAATAAGCCAAGACTAAATCCCATGAATCCCAGCTCCAAGTACCCAGCTCTCCCACTAATTACAATTTTGTCAAGAAACCTTGCAATCAGCTTGCTGTTGCTTTGTATTACCTTCAAGTCATTCTGTTGCTATTTTTGATTTTCATACTTCATTGTTTTGACCTTTTTAGCCTCCCCACAGAGAAATCAATCTCTTCCTAAGATGAACTTATTTTGAGTGTGAGACTGTGACAATCCTTTCCTTCATCTATTCATTAAAATATATTAATATTCATTAAAAATGTGAAGCTGAACTCACTTGGGAGGAATGTTTTCAGGCCTACTTGACCAGTCTGACACCCAGTCTGCACTTTTCTTCAAAACTTCCAATTCTTTCTCTCCTTCTACTGCTTCTTCTTCGGACTGAAACACACAGGGGACAAGCCTTGTAACACACAATTAGCTCCTCCTCAGGGTGTTAAACTGAGAGTGACAACAACAGTGGTGACATGATAAGCACAAATGGTGGCACCTGATAAACGAGTAAGTGTTCTTGGACTGCTGATTATTTCAAAGAGATTTGATTTTGCCAGCAGAAGTCAGAAAACCACAAATTCTATTAATATAGCCAGGATTTCCACATTATTGCAAGCTGTTTGGTTTTTTTTAACTAACTAAAACAAATTATTATTTTAATCCTGAATGCAATAAACCAGAACTGTGCAAAAAATATTTACAAATGGAAAAAAACATTAGGTTGATGGCATGCCATTTAAAGCCCACAGAACATGACTAAAAGCATGGCAAGTCAAATGAAAAGGTTTCAAAACCAGTATTTTGACTTTTTAAAGGTGTTATTAGTCATTTAAAATTTACATTACTTGCAACGAGTAGCTTCTACTGGATGAATCCCAGATGCAAGAGGGAAAAGCAAGCACTCACTCTAATTGTATATAAAGATTTAACTTCACATCAATAGATGCAAATGTTACCACACAAGAAAATAAATAAATTAGAAAGAGTAGAGAACACCACTGACTTTAACTCCTACCTAGTGTTAAAACAATCTCCTGAGTGACTCTTATTAAAATAAGATAAGCCACTTACAACATTAAGTGAGAACCACAGCAAACCCAAAGGTAATCAAATAGCACAGTCCAAGTGAGATGCAGAGCTCACCAACACCTTCGTTCAGACCCTTTTGGTTCTCAGGGCAGAACTGCAACAGTCCCAGGTCTTTGACAAAATTAAATGCAAGGTTTCATTCTTCCAGGAACGCTTTTTATTTGTACTGCTGAAGACAGCAAATTTTATGAAATTATCAAACTAAGAGTTCAGCGTTAGTCTCCTCTCAGTTTGTGTCATGGAGATTACTCACTGTCATGTGAGTGTCTGCACAGCAATCAGTGAGCACCCTGAAATCTTCTGCAGAAATATGAACATTTGAAACGAGCTTTAACACCCAGTGCCAGCAGGGTTACACAGTAACATGACTGCTAGGAAAGTAGCATTTCTCAGCTGTACAGATGGAGACTCATTTTTCCCTCACTCCAACACTATTAATCTCCAAGTCAAATTTCAATTAAAACAGAATATGTCTTTTGACATCACAAAGAGCATGTTCTACCCCTCAAGCCTAGATCAAATATCCATAACTTACAAATGTATATTTTAAAAGTTAAGAAAGAAAATACCTGAGAACTACTGTCTTTACTTGTGTGCATTTCCACATCAAAAGTTATCTGTCCATCATCTTGAGGTGACGGGCTAAAGAAAAATTGAAATCATAATGTCATTTTGTCAACTAAAGAATCATCAGTGTAGGTAAATCTCAGCTGAATCATTTCCTCATTCACTTCTGGACATTATTCAGCTGAGTTACAGACTGCACCACCCTTCAGATCCCAAACAGCAGCATTAGAAAGTCTTCCCAACCCCCCGCACCTTTTCAAATTTTTTAAGTTTATAATCCTACCTTTCTCAACAGAGTTCACAGTAGCTCCCTAAAGCAAAGAAAGCACTGCCCAAAAGTTCAGCTGTTACAGAAAAGATACATCTCCCTTTGTTCTTGCAGGGAATGCTACCAGTACTCTGAATTACATGTGCTTTTGTGTCATTACCAGTGGAAGCATCACAGTTACCATGAGCCAGCAGCTATTCCAAATACCGGAGCACAGCAGACTGCCCCCTGACCAAAAGCTTTACCCATCCACAGGACAAAAAGGGCAATAAATCACAGGCAGAGTAGCCAACACTCCTTTACCTGTCACAGTGGGAACTACCTCTTGAACTGCTCTGTCCTGACTCGTGCTGTGCATCCAGGAGGATTTTCTCCATGTCTCCATTGTGGATGGAGGAGGAGGATGGGACGTGCTCCAGGCCCCCGTTCTTGCCGTTGCTGTTGTCGTTGCTGTTGCCGTTGCCGTTCATCTGCAGCTCCACCCAGGAACCTGTAGGGTAGCCACACGTCACCCCATGGACACCCCAGCACTGAACACACCTTCAGTTTATCAACTGCACCCAGAGGGAAACACCAGCATGCTGGCTTCAGATAACACACACTGACCTGAGAGAGCTCATAAACACGGGATAGACAACAGCAACAGGGTTCTTCTTCTTTCATCAACACAAACACCCCGAAAAGCTGCGTTGTTGCTCCCTAATTCTGGAGCTGGTCATCAAGCTGTCTCTTTCTCCCCAGCTATTAACACTTTAATCAGCCACATCTCTCTGCAGTTTGGAGCTTCCATTAACTACAGATCACTCCATTACACCTCACCCTGATCTACATTCCTTTCTCAAACAGAATTTTCATTCCTATGCCCCTACTACAAAACTCCCCCCTGTGCAGCTTTATATTCTCCTTTCCTTTACTTCCAAAGGCCTTGGATCAATCCCAGATTTTTCTACACAACAGGCAGGCTGCCATTCTCAGGTCCCATTCAGCTTGCTTTGCCCTGGCACAAACACCTCCCATAAATCTCTGATTGACTGTTTTTCCCCCATTTTTTGGTAGTTTTGCCTATGGGACATCTACACGTGCACTAAGATTCAACAAAGAGCAAGAGTGTACTCTGGATGACAAGAGCAGCTGCTAAAAAGTTCATGCAGTGTGTAGATAAAATGTATTTCACTTATGTTTTATGTGCAGATTAACTAAACATGAGAGTGTATGTTCTGATACATTCTTTAGTGCTATGTTTCAACTGGTGACATGTAGAGATACATGTCACCACAACTCCTGTGTAATTTAGTTTATTACACCTGATGGTGCTTTCAAGAGTTCTTTTTCTATTTGGTTAACTATTTTTTAAAGTCTGAACATCTTCCCCAAGAGGTAAAAATATCCAAGTAAGAAAAGTAAGCCTGAAGCTACAAATACAACATTCTGAGCATTATTTGTACAAGTCCTACATTTTAATACTGACTTTTGATTTCTGAAATGTACTTGGGAGTGCCTGCACTTATTTTTTGTAGCATGGTTTTGTCTCTGGGAGCTTCATCAGTGACACAGGAAGGGATGTTTAATAACGAGCCTGTTTTCAACTTGATTTGGTGAAGAATTCTCCTTTAGTGCCAATTATTCATGATGCCATTACAGTGATGTCCATGGAAGCATCATGCTCTGGTGGTTCCTGCCTAGTTTCCCCAGGCTGGATTCACAAACAGGGGATTTTGGGAGTGCACAGGCACTAGCTCAGCACAGCACATTAGGCTTTTCAGACAATCAGGTGTTAATTGGGAAGAGGCAGCTTTGCTCAGTCAGCATCAGACAGAGACTGTGCTGTTCCAGATTGGTGATGATTGCTGGTGTCTGAATTCCTAAATAAAATGGCCAAACTCTAAGGGCTTCATCAGGAAGGTTGTTCTGCCTTGCAGCAGCAAGAGACCACACCTGCAAAAAAGCAGGTGGCAAATGCAGTTAGCAAGTGGTCAAAAATTAGGTAAAAAAGCTTTATATTCCCCAACAACCACTTCTGGCTATTGGAAAAATCAGGATCTGCAAAGCCATCTAGGATCAAAAAAACTCAGCAGAGGGCAAAAGCGTGAGGGGATGTGTTCCTCTGACACTAGAACACCCAGAGGATGGTGATCAGATCTGCTTACTCTGACACACAGCTCTAAATCCACTGTCACAAATAAAGTTTTTACTCATTTACCTTTGGCTGACAAATTCTGTATGTATCTAAAACACTCTGTGGCCATAGTAGGAAGAAATCCCAAATTCTACTGTGAGTAAAGAGTCCCTGGGCTGAGCAGGAGTTGACATGAGGAGCAGCACGTTCCCAGCTGACCTCACCGGGAATGACTCAAAATACATTCAAGGAAGCATAATCTGCCATCAAGCTCCAGCACGCTGCCCTCTCCCACTGGCACTCACAACCGGTTTGGGACAGGGAGCAGGCAACATGACTGGGTTCAAACACTGATTAGAGGGATAAAAATCTCTGTTTCTTCAAAGAGACGGACAGGAACGTATTGGAGAATAAACTGCCCAAATAACAGAGAATGGGGTTTGCCTCCAGCTTTTCTGTACATTAATCACCTACCTGAGAACTTTTAATTTCACCATATTTCTACTTGACAGTAAAATAGGAAATGTGGCAGAATGAAGAGTGGTAGAATTAAGAGTAACAGAATTAAGAAATGTGGCAGCACCTCCTCCCTTCACAAATCACATAACACACACTCTTTGGAGAAAAAAAAAAATTCAAACAACTGTTCACACGAATGGTATTTTTCTCCAAAAATTGTTTGAATTTTGTCTTTGCTCTGTGGCTAATTATTTCACAATTAATTTATATACACTGACTTTAATCCTATGTTTTTCCATAACTTGGTGGACTGTTTAAACAGCAGGAGTTAAACATGTTGCGGAAGACTGGTCTCAAAATTTTGTTTATTCCCTCTGATTTCAGCTCGGTGAATGAAGTGGAGATATCAAAGGCAATATATAAATTAAATATCTGTATACATTTTACAGATATAAAAATACTCCAAGCTACTACCAACTCAGTAGCTCACAAGTAGTCTGACACATGATCAACCTAAATAAACTAATAGATATCACTTTTGCAATGAAGTACAACATTAAAAAAAAAAGAGGGAAAGGAAAAGAAAGCCAACCAGACTCCCACAACGGTAATTATTAAGCAGATTTTCCATGACAGAGCTAGATGGGCTCTTGCCTAAGGTGGGATTTTTTCTTGTCAATATGTAACAGAGCTTTATAATAATTAAAATATAGGAAGCATCTAGAATTCCCAAAGCAAGCACCTTGGGTTTTTTATCTCTATGGACCCAACAAAGTACAGGTTACCAGTTTTATTCCCAGCTCTTCTGCCTTCCAAGTGCTAAGGGATCTTTGAATAAAAGGCCCTAAAAACACGCACAAATGACACACAGAGCACCATGAATACATGTCCCAGCTCGTTAGCCTGAAAAGCTCACTGAAAAGCTGAATGGCACAAAATGCACCTCTCCCACCAAAGCACTGTGCAGGGGCTGAACATCTGAAAGCAGCCCTAAGCTGTGGGGAGCTGACTGGGTGCATTTGTTTCGTTGCTGGAGCACAGAGTGCCAAACATTTCCTCTCCCACCTTGTGCTCGGCTCCTCCAGCAATCACTGAGCTGGGTGAGCCTCTACTGCTGGCCCAGCAGCAAGACCTCCGTGGGCAGATCCATCCCTGGCTCACAGAGCTCTCAGCTCTTGTCGCTCCTATCACCCAGCAGATTAACGAGTCCCACAGCTACCATATCACCAGAAATCAAAAATAAAATATACAGGCATCAAATATGGCAATTTCTGAAGTAAGCATCGAGTCAGGCACCCAGCATGTCGCAACTTTGACAGCCTAATTGTTATTTAAGTATAACAGGCCTGAATAATTTGCCAAGATTACTGACTCAGGTAACATTGTTTAAGGTGCCACGGTTATCACACGATGCAGTGTTACCACAATACAGTAGCAGCGCCATGAAAAGGGCACAGTTTATTCTTCCTTTCCTACAATTTCCACTGAGTTATGGAAAAGAAACCAACGAGTTTATTTTGTGGTCAGCTAAACTGCATCGTAAACCACGGAGGTTACATTAATCATTAATGCAATTTATTCACCTCTTCTATCCTTAAAATTTAGAGATGAAAAGACACCCTGAAGGAGCTGTTTATAACGAAAGGAAAGCATTTGCCAAGTAAGTACCAGAGCCTACATGATGTGCCTTACTAGGGTTATCCCAGGAACAAAAGGATGCAGCAAAGCAGCTGACAGAGATGCCGGATATAGAGGGAAATAGCTCACGTCAGTGCTATTGACTCAGCCACTGAATAAATTCATTCCCACAGCCACGCTCCTCCCCCTACCCCGCTGTATCCCCACCGTCGCTGCTCGGGTAAACTCCGTGTAACCACGCAACGAGCTCGGGCCGTTCCTCGGGGGACTCGATCGCCCTCAGCGCCCTGCGAAAGGAGGCGGCTCAGGTCCCGCCAGGCGCAGCACTCCCACAGCACCCGAGCCCGTTTTATCCACCCGGCAGTGCCGCGCGGCCCCTCGGCTCTCCCCGCCGCCCCCGCTGCCGGGGCTCCCCGGTGCCAGCCGGCCCATGTACACCCGCAGCGCCCCGGCCACTGGCCCCGGCGGCTGGCGCGGCGCGTCCTACACCAATGGCGGCCGGAGCGGAGCGAGGGGCTCGCGGCCCTCACGGCCCCCTCAGGGCCCCCCGCGCCATTCCCCGCCCGCACTCACTGTTGAGGCCGGGCTCGCCGTGCGTCCCGTCCGCCGGCGGGTTGTTGTTGTTGTTGTGCTGCGCCTGTTCCTGAGGGCTGGACATGGCGGCGGCGCGGCTGAAGCGACCGAGGAGCCGCTGGGGCAAAAACAACAAACCCGCACTCCGTTCCGGGCCCGGCCGCCCCGCCCCGCCGCGCCGCGCTGCGCAGGCGCGGCCGTGCGCAGGGCTGAGGGAGCGGGAGCGGGGGAGGCTCGGTGGGGCTGGGACAGCGCCCCGCAACGCCGAGCCCGCGTGCCCGATCGCCGCCCTGTCCCAGCCCAGAGTGCCACGGTCCGGCTGGAACAGCGCCCCGCACCGCCGAGCCCAGGCCGAGCCCGATCAGTGCCGCCCTGTGCCAGCCCAGAGCGCCCGTCCAGGCCTTCCTGGGACCCCTCCAGGGATGGGCACTCCAGCCCTCCCTGGGCAGTTCCTGAGCCCCTTTCCATGCAGAAATTCCTGCTGTGCCCACCCTGAGCTGCCCTGGCCCAGCCTGAGCTGTTCCCTCTGCTCCTGTCCCTGTTCCCTGAGCACAGCCCGACCCCCCGGCTGTCCCCTCCTGGCAGGAGCTGTGCAGAGCCACAAGGGCCCCCCACAGCCCACCTGCTTTTAATCTTGTTCTCGTCTTTCTGTTTTAACGCCACTTCAAGGTTTATTTGGAGGCCTAAGTCAAAACTACACCTCTTTTTGGTGTAATTTTGTGACTTCAGTCTTATCTCTCTCATACGTATATCTATATTTATCAGCACTTTGCTTACCAAAAGTTGTAAATGAGCCTTTTACACCATGAAGTCCTCCCATCAACAGCCATAAGAGTATAAATCGTGGGTTTTTATTACTGTACTCACTGAAGGAGTTCAATAACAGAAACACCATCAGAGTGAAGCCACGCAGATACAACTCCAGTAGTGTTCTTTGTTTGCTTCCCATTACAAATGTGAAGAAATCACTTATTTCTGTGTCAGAACTCTTTAAAGCTAGAGAAAAAACTTGTATGCACAAGTGTTACAATCATCCTGTACTACAATACCTGTCATAAGAATTTTTGCCTTCTATTCATGTACACTAATGTTTGGAGATTTGAAATCTGCCTTTTGTAACACCAACACTTCTCCTGAATTTGACGGCAGGCCTTGCATGACTGTACCAAATATCTGACCCTGTGGAAAATCTGGATGTCTCTGGGACAGCACTGGGAGAGAATTTGTAGTAAAAAGAAAGCACCAATTGCATTAATTTGATAATTAATTTGATAAAACATCTGTTTACAGGTGGAGGGGCTGCAGAAACCTTTGAGATTGAAATCAGAACAATGAGCTACTTGTGATTCTGAATAAAAACCTGCCCAGGTAACCCCATCCTATTTGCAAGCCTCAAATCACAGGCTAACATGAGCATTTGTCACCACCCTCATTCAGGAAGCATTTGCCACAACACTTGTGTCATTAATATTTATCAGTCAAGTGGGACTATTAAAATTTCTGAGTCAGAAATAAATTGATCAAGATTATAGAGTGAGTCAATGCAGAGCCAGAAATAGCATTCACAAGGCCTGACTTTCAGCCGTGTGCTTGAACCACTACACAGGTTCCTTGAGGCACTTGAATCTAATTAATGCTTGTCATTTGAATCCTTGGATGGAAAATGCTGTGACAATGGCAGTGTTGGATGGACACAAAACCACACATTAATAGAAGAGAAACAATGGCCACAGATTCCTGGGAAAAGGAATTTTTGTACTGGGGTGCAATACAAACGTTTTTCTTCCAGGAAAAAAAAAAAAGCAAAAAAAAAGTGCAATACAAACGTTTTTCTTCCAGGGGAAAAAAAAAAGCAAAAAAACCCCCAAACTTTAAGTCAATTGAAATCAAACAATTAACAAGACCTGTGCCAAGATAACCCCACTGGTTTATCTCGTGGTTCCAAGGTATTCTAAATGTTGGAAACAAGTAAAAAGGAGAGTTCTGTCTGCCCCTGGATCCCTGGCAGTGCCCAAGGCCAGGCTGGACAGGGCTTGGAGCACCCTGGGACAGTGAAAGGTGTCCCTGCCCCTGGCAGGGGTAGCACTGGATGGGATTTATGGTCCTTTCCAACCCAAAACATTGCATTGTTCTCAAGTCTAAAACATGCCAGGATTATTTTTATATTCTTTATTTGGTATTTCTGTTCCCCAAATGTGAAAAAGCGCCCTTTCCTGAGCTGGACACACCCAGCATCCTCCCAGCACAAGGGCTCTTCACCCTGCACGCCTCGGCTGAGCTCTTTGTTTTGTGTAATCCACTCTGGAAACGCTTTTATGGTGTTTCATATTTAGCAACAACTGATCACTGTTGATTCCGGAGGTGACTTCGAGGGACAGTGACCACACCTCGCCGTGATCGCTTGCGGTTCCAAAGCTTCCATCTCTTTACAGTAACGTTTGCCTCCTAGTGGAGAGCCCAGGCTCAGAAAAGCATCATTCAAACCAACCAGGGCTGTTTTCCTGTTTGCAAAGGTTGAGACTGTTAAAATTGGAGGGTAAAATTCACGGTGTAGAGAAATTGTATTCACAGTTTTTATTCTCTCAGCTGTGAAACAAACACTGGTTTTAGTCCACCGCTTATCTTTACAAGCCCAAACCAAGTTAAATAAGATGTTTGCTGCAGGCAAACAAACAGCTGCAGACACCCACAGTCATTACGCAGCAGCCCCACTCCCAGCACACCTCGATCCAAGACACTAGTCCTTCCCTTTACAACAGCCAATTCCATGGGAAAGTGTAAAAGTAGGCACCTTTTATTCAATAAAAGGAGTGTTTGATGGGAGCCAGGATGTTTTACACCTCTACAGCCCGAGGGGAAGAGCAGAAGAGCAGCACACAGGAAATTGCTTCCCAGCTCTGCTGTGCCTAAGAGGTTGACAATAAAAATCTCTATTAAAATATTGGTATTCCATCATCCACAGCCCCTCTCCAGGAGGGGAAATCCCACAGGTTTCTGCTTGTCAGCACTACCTGACCTTTTCCCATCAGGCTGATAATAAAAGGATCTGTAGTTAAGCAATAAATGATCCTGTCCTCCCTGAACACAGCAGTAGGGGAACAGGTGCTGCTGCATATCCAGCGTGTTTTCCAGGCAGCAGCCATGTCCTAGCAGGGAAGTGACAAAGGACTTGAGGCACAGGGCTCTCCTGCACCTCGGCACTGTGTCAGCTGGATAAACACCTCAGTCTGCAGTAACTGGTGGCACGAATGACACTGCAGTTGTCACATTGTAGATACAAACCACCTAAGTGGTGCTTGTGGCATTTCAGCACCATCAGTGGCACCAGGACAAGAGTGCAGGGAGGAGAATGCCTTCCCCGTGTCTACTCTGGCGCTCAGGGGCTGGGAATTGCAGCTGGCACTGGTTTTATTGGGCACTGAGGATGCTGTGTGGCTGGAGCAGCTGAAGGCAGTGACCAGCACCACTCAGCCTAGGACAGGAATGGGAACACAGTTCCCCAGGCACAAGGTAGCGACCACTCATTCAAAAATACCTGCGAACGCAGAAGAGGGTAGGGGCAGGAAAGAGCATAAAAAGCATCCTGACAAAGTGTATTCTCTGTGTACTTTTATTAATAAAATATATGATTTACAGCATGTATCAGTGGACAGTGTGCTTAGAGAATTCTCTATGGGATATTGTGACAGCACAGGCAGGAGCTGGGTTTGGTGAGGACAGTTAAACCTCAGATGAATGACATCTCACAGATCACCATTACCAGCAAACCCAAACCCTTTCCCAAGGGGAGCTCTAACCCATCCCAGCAGGCCCAGCTGTGGTCCAAGAGTATTGTACTGGAGTATTGCTCTAGGTGACTGCACCCGGTCACTCTGTGCCACCTTCACACGCTCAGCTCCGTGTGGGGCTGTGCCAAGCACCTTCAGTGCATCCCTGGGGCTACGGGTGGCACAGGAACAGCAGCCTCAATACCATGGCCCTCATCTTCCCAATCCAGCACGGTTAAACCTTCACAAAACATTATTTTACCAGCTCCATAGCAAAAGCATCTCATCACCTCAGTGCCCTCACACTAAGATAAAGAGTGAGCTTTGGCCCTGGAAACAGCTACACATGTGATTAACGTTACTCAAGTTGTTTCTTGAACTGTTGGAAGGTCTGGTTGCTGGAGTAAAATTAGTCACGTGCTACTAAACAGGAGTAGGGCCCACTCGTTTATTCACCCACTGGAAAACAGCTGCTGTCCCTGGGGCAGTTCATTTGTTTTACAAGGCTAACAGGTGAAAAAAAAGGTAAAATCCTTACAAAGGCTCATGGTCACGCATGCATGGTACAAGACAAATACTGTATTTAAGAGAACTGGATTAATAAATATTAGAATTTTTACATTTTCACACCACTGCAGAAGGACTTAAAAAAACTGAAGGGTGATTGCAATAGTAGTCTGGTTCATAACCTCTAACCCAGCCAAAATTTTACAGCAGAAACAGTATCTTAGTTGATCAAATCATAACGTCATTTTAATAACTACCTCTAAGCCACAGAAATAAATACAGGTAACTCAAAAGCAAAAATTCTCCCAGTCAAGGTAAATTCACCATGAATTCAAACTTCACTGAACATTTCCATGAAGGAGGAACAAAACCTAAAAGCACATTTAGCAAAAATACTGGAAGTAAAAACGCATGAGCCTTATAAAGCATCAATATCTAGTTAATCTTTGGATAAGCCTTATGTGCTGAGGAGTTGAAATCTCTCACATCACTATGAACACTTATTTCATGCAGCTTCTGTACTCCACGTTTGGCTCCTTGCACCAGTGAACATTTCTAGAAGTGCAGGAACTTTGCAAAGCCAAAAGCCAGAAGAAAACATTTGCGTGGTTAAAACTACATTTCCAGTTAGCAATAAATACAGAAAATAGAGCAGCAGAATGCAGTGCAGTCATTAGCTATGGAACCATGGTGCTGGCTGGTACTACGGAACACCACACAGGAGCTCGGACAACTTCTCACAAAGCCACAGGGGACTTGGTGCTCTAAACAAGGCATTAAAGGTATTTTATCCTAAAACAAGGCATTGAAGAAACCAGGACAAAACTAAACATTAAGACATCAGTCCCAAAAAATGGAATTTAAAACCTGAAGATTCTATTCCTTTTCTGATTAAAGCAACAGGTTAAAAAGAGGAGCATTCAAGGGCACAGGAAGTGACTGCTCAGATCAAAACCTTAAAGCAGTTGTGATGCCAAGATGGAAGTGGTCATACATTGGCTGGTGCCCAGGTTACTGAGGAGTAAATGCAGGTACCTGTGAAATCCCTCCCTCTCTTCATTCCCATGAAAAATAATTAATACTGGTTAAAATCATTACAAAAAACATAATTTTATTTTCATGCATCTAAGGTAAAACAGAGTATTTGTATAAAGAGGTAGATTAAAAAAAAAAAAAGAAAACAGATTCTCCATTCTTTGTCACTTTTATTCAGTAGTTTGTTTTTTTCCTTATTTTCTCTTTTTTTTGGTGCCAGACATGGCAAGGAGTGATTACAGTCAACTGTTTATTAAAACATTTGTTGCAACACAGACCCCCTTTACCACTGACCCCAAACGGACCCATTTTATGTGCTTTATTTTGTTTATTTTTTTCTCCATACACCACCACCGAGGCGAGGTGGAGGGGGGACGAAGGGGGAAGGGGGAGTCCAGGAGGCCAGAAGGAGGAGGAATGCTACAAGCCACAGCAAGAATGAGCTGTATTTAATAAAAAAAGGGGGCCACGAATGATACAGTAATGAGGTTACACAATTAAATCCCATAGCATGATTGAAGGCTTTCCCTGTGTCTGACGTCATCACAATGGAAGGCATAAAAAGTGGAGTAAACCGATGTTGAGACAGTCCAGTCTAGTCCATTAGGCAAGATGGTGCAAGTAGTCATTTAAATTAAAAAGTGCCCTATCCTCACCTAAATGGCTAGCAGGTACGGAGACAACAGAGCCACAGAGCCTTCTCCATGGAGCTATAAAAGTGTGTTGTCATATGGCACATTTTTAAACACTGGAAAGGGGTGCCATAATGGACCTCTCACTTGCTTTTGTTACAGGTACAAATGCTAGATTCAACTATTTCAACTATGCAGGAAGTGACTCTTCAGTTAGGAATGCCAACCCTAATTCATCTTGTCTTGAAATATATACAAGTTGTTTGTGGTAGCTACAGCAATGATGTTCTCCTTGGGGTGCCAGGCTGTGTGCAGGATCTTCTTGTTGAAGTCTAAGCTGTCGACACTGATCTCGTCCTTCTTTCTCTTGCCGCTGGCGCACACCTTCCGCGGCTTCAGCACCGTGCGGGGTTTGTTGTTCTCCCGCGACGCCTCCAAGGTGATGTCTCGCTTTGTGTTTCTGTCAAACATCCTGAAGAAGTTGTTGTAAGACCCTGTCATGACAATGCTGCACAGAGGGGGAAGGAAGAAAGATGTCAGTTAGGAATTCCTCCTCCTTTTAGCAAGCCAGAGGGTCTCAAGGGGGGTCTCAACTCAGATGATGCAAATGGAAGGGAGGTGCCACAGCCACACCTGCTACAGCTAAAGGGAAGCAGGTACTGCAATGTTTTACAAACTTAAAACCTCCCAAAAATACCCTTTTTCCTTCCCTGGGCCCTTTGACATATTTTGTTATCGAAGCACCTCGAATGTCATTATTTAACTTGCTTTTCACACACACGGGAGAGATCCAACAAACCCCAAACATGTCGCATTTTCAGCGACACACAAGTTGTGGAAATTTAGGTACTAAGCAGCACATCTACTTTGTGAAAATCCCCTATAGCTCCTCATTCTGCATCAGCTGTTCAGTAAGAAAAATACAAGTTTCCCTGTCCTTCTTTTGCCTCAAAACATATTTGAGCAGACAGATGCCAGATTTAAAAAAAAAAAAAAGGTGCACTATGTCTGACAGTACTGACAGGGAACCAATGAGCTGCTTTAAATGCACAAATAAGCAGTTAATGGCATGATTAGCACAGAATCAAGAGCTGTCCTAAGTGGTGTTATTGACAGGTCACTACCATGGCAAATCACTGTAAAAAGGAACATTCCTGGAAGGTTTTCCCACTGCTTCCCCTAGAGGTCTGGTGCAATTCTTACAGTTAATAATACACATGTTACAGTCTACTGAAGTACTGCAGTGTTGTCCAAAACCAAGTATTTGAGGTCCACTGCCCATTTTAAGAATAATTTGGAAAGATCCAAAAAGATCCTGAAGTGCACAGGGATAAGAATTCCACTTGCCTGTCTGATCCATTCCAACAGCATTCAAACTTGTCAAAAATGCAATCATTCTCATACAGTGAGCAGAGTTTACTTCTGAGGTATTCATGCACCTGGAAAGGAGAGATCAGAGAAACTGAGTGAGCATTAGACTCATACACCTGTAAAACAGCCTTCCCAGACTGTTCCAAAAGCAAGGAACCTGAGACTGCTCCCTAGAGCTCTTTCTTATAACAAAACCAGCAATTCTCAGTGGCAGCTAAAAACACTTTATGAAAAGGAAATGTTTTATCTCCTGTTTTCTTCAGGATATAACACAGAACATAAAGACAACCAAAGACTTGTCATGGTTCTCATGGCTGCAGATCACCTCTCCACCTCGCAGATTCCCACTGGGTAAGAGGGAGACTTTTTCACCCCCAAACACGGGTTTGGGTTCTGCCACCACCCTGCAAATACCACGATCTTTCAGCAGGAGTGTGAAATCCCCAAACCTCAGGGATGCTCTACCAGAATCTACAGACAAAACTGTAACTGCCACATCAAGACTATCAGTAAGATTCGGCCTCTGTCCAGGTTTTTAAATTTCCAACCCACATGATTTTCACCCAATACCTGGTATGTTTCCACAGGTCTATTTTCCATATTTAAATCCCAGATCTTCACTGACAGATAATCTCTAGTCATCATATATCGACCACTGTGGCTAAATTTGACATCAGATATGGAAGAGATGATTTCAGAGAAAAATGATCTGTTGCTAGGATCTTCTGGTTCTTCAAACACTGCCAGAAAATAAGACAGGCATTTCAAGAGGTCAGTTTGTGTCTCTTGATACAAGACACACCTGAATTACTTTAACATTGTCTCAATAAGCTTTCTACCTTGTGTTACTCTGTGTTGTATAAAATAACTGTTAAGGAGAAACAGTTGTTATACAGTTGCCATACTCTGTTATTGTAGCAAGCCAAGGCCAGCTTCTTATAAAAGCAATTCTTTGGTAATATGAAGTCTTGATTCACACATGCACCAGATTTCCAGCAACAAGTACAGACCAAATGGCCTTTAACCACCTGAAGTCTGCAAAAAGCCATTCCTGGTGTCCAAACAGAAGCTGCTACTCATTTTATTCACTATTTTGACTCCAGAAAAACATAAATGTAAGTTTAAGATTTATTTAGATTTTAGGCTTTAGATCTGTTCAATATACTACAGGAATCCTACACAAATCCACACAGAGAATTCAGTGTTTGATAAACTCTTAAGAGCAAATGTTCTCTGGCACAGGGAGACACTAAACTGCAGCACTCACACTTTGAATGTCTGTCACAGAGGGCTGATGCCCTCATGTCACACAGGCGAATTGTGCCTTTGCTGCTGCTGTAGACAAACGTGCTGCAGCTGTTGGGGTGGAACTCTGCAGCTGTGATCACCTCCGTCAGCTCCTCCATGTTGGCAGGCTTGATATCTACAATATCTGCAGCAGCTCTTTAAGGAATTGCCTCCAGCAAAATGGGTTTTTCCCAAGTTAATTTTCAGTTTTAGGTGCTTTCAGAAATG
Source organism: Passer montanus (assembly GCF_014805655.1). Classification (NCBI taxonomy): domain Eukaryota; kingdom Metazoa; phylum Chordata; class Aves; order Passeriformes; family Passeridae; genus Passer; species Passer montanus. The sequence continues at coordinate 240,718 of NW_024359056.1, forward strand.
CTACTTCAGGCTTGTGGGACCCAGGCATAATCCAGGTAAGAGTTAAAATCAAGCCACACAATTTGTCTACAAAGCAAAGTGGTAACAATCACATTCTGAATCAGTTTCAGGATAATTACAGCAGCAAAAACTTGCTTCAGTTTTGCTCCACACTCCAGTAGTAATTAATTCTATACTACAAATTATCTCCCAAGTATTTAATACAGAACTTTATTTTGCTTAAATTCTAATTATTCCGCTATGTTACAAAATGCTACTTTGTATTAAAAACTTCACACAGCTGTGGCTGCTTCGTCTCTGGAAGTGTCCAAGGCCAGGCTGGAGCAAGCTGGTCCTGCTCACCTGGATGAGCTTTAATGTCCCTTCCAAACCAAACCATTTCTTCTCCAGAAGTAAAAGCCCTTACAATTACCAGGGGGAAATAACCAGGATTAATTCTCTGTATATACACTAAACACTTCTCATGAGAGGAAATAAAACCCAACAGTCTTCCTGTTCCCATCCCACAGACCAAAGGCAAAAGGATACTAAAACTTCTGTCTGTGATTTCTAGGTGCCACAGGTTGATCCGCAGGTCGTCTGCAGACAGGTACGTTTCGTAGTCACTATTGATGGAGATGGAATTGATGTGATATGTGTGGGCATTGGCAAATATCCTTCGTGGGCTGGCTTCCACCATGAGGTCCATAGGCCTGAACACTGGCACCTAAAACACAGAGCAGGGCAAGAGTGAGATCCAAAGCTACCACAGACATCAGCACTGCTCAGCACAGTCCTTCAACATCCCGAGCTGGATGAAAGATCTTAAAAATCAGTATTTCTGCCAAGTGACATCAAAGCAAAGATTAAGTTACTGATGTGATAGCGCACTTCCTCCCAGAGCCATGGGCTGGGAGAGGAGGAATTAGCTGATTGTGAGCTACTCACCCGTAGTGTTGTAACTGTAGTAGGATCCCTATACCGTCCATCCTCCTCCTTTAAATTATAACCCTCAGGTCTTTTGTCCCTTTCACTGATTTTCCATAACTTTATTGTTTTATCTGCAATGAAACAGCCACAGTTTAAAATGAGAGCTGTGGAGAGACACCAGTCATCACTGTTGATGCCTTCAAACAAGACAAGGCCGCCCACGTGCACCAAAAAAAGACAAAAATGCTGCTTGGGGAAAACAAGACAAGATAAAATGCATTAAAAAACCTCCTCCACAATTTGTTCTTTTATAAGAGTTAGAGCAAGTTTCAGTCAGGACAGGGATTGCTATGAATGATTAATGGAAGCTCTGACACAGGGACTGACATACACATGAAGGTTTCACATAGACTGTAAAGCAACTAAATCCCAAATACCCAACCCTGTTCTGGGGACACCTGTGCCCAGGAAGACAGAACCACATCCCCAGATCCCTGTAGTTAAACCCTGCTTCATTCCAGCCTTTTGGAGAGGATTACATCAAATCCTAATAGTAAACCTACACAATAACATTTTATGGTGCAAAATACTTACCATTTGTAGACAATAAAAACTGAGCAGCATTTTTCTGGGGTAACCACCTAATTTTGTTGATCTTCTCTTCAATTTCTAAACTTTTCAAGTAGTCAAACTCTGGTTCATGGCTTTGAAAGGTACTGTAAACATTGTATTCTCCCCTACTGTGAGACTGGGTTTTGTTCTAAAAAGAGAATTAAATGATCAAGACATGTATACAGTGTACATTGGGGTACAACCTGCTTGATTTTCATGATCCTGTCAACCAAATAAAATGAGCATCATCTCTGTTGCAAGAAATTTATTAAAGTTTCTACTATTTTGGCTAAGAAAACATCAGAGAAGACACAGTTTATGCAGCAGCTGAAGTTTCCAGAAACTCGCCACAGAATGTGAATAACATCTCCAAGAAGTTTTCATGCTAATGTTGAGCAGCTGAACAAACATTTCACCTGAACATTTTATTTAAAAAAAAAACAACTACAACTTCTTTAATTTTTCCACCTTTGCTGTTTAAAGGGAATATTCCTTCACTAATGTTGAGCAGCTGAACAAACAAACATTTCACCTGAACATTTCATAAAAAAAAAAAAAAACCAAAAACCAAACTACAACTTCTTTAATTTTTCCACCTTTGCTGTTTAAAGGGAATATTCCTTCCCCTGCAACACAGACACACAAATGGCAAATCTACTCTGTGAGTACATTCAGCTTTCCAGGCACACTATGGAATCCCACATGGCACCTCTAAATTTATACCAGCAGCTTCACTATTCTGGTTTATAATGTCCAAGTCCCCTGAGAGCTTCTGAACTGCTTAAGCAGCTTTTTATTCCTCATTCTAGAAGGGCAAAAAGCTCATCACCTCTGCTCTGGCATTAGAGTCACTCCTGCAGTTACCTGTCCAGGTGGATGTGTTTGCAAAACTGAAAAATTTGCACAATTCCTCTTTCCAAAAGCTACGTCTTAGGCACCAAAATATTGTACTGCATGGACTGAACCTTGAATTTCATCCAATGGTGCAGAAAATTAGATCCATTTCTGGTGTAGTACTCCCCATGCTCACCTGTAGTTGTTTCAAGCTGAATTTTGTGATTTATTCCTGTCCCACCCACTCCAGAGATTGCACCATCAGATGCCTTTGCTGTGATATGTTCCTGGCTGGGGACTTCACTCCTTCCTTCTCTGGTGTCTCATGTCCATGGGCTCATTTAATCCCTCAGTACCTCACCAAAACACATCTGATACAGCCCTTGCTGGCCCACATTTGTCACATTCCTTACATCATTTTCTCATGCTTCATACCATGAGAACTGGCAGGAATTCTTACACTTCAAAATAAGCTGGGGTTGGGGAAGGGACAAGGGGGCAAAATGCTTAGAAATCACATTTAGCACCAGAGTTCTGTACCACACCTGTCCCTTACACTGCTTTTCCCACCTTGGAGAAGGGAAGGGACTTGGTTCTAAGCCTCAGTCAGAACTAACAAGTGAAGCTGGGTCACTGCATGCAACAACTTGGAAAGGAAATCTATTGTGCTGTAGGGATGCCTTAGGAAGTCCAGGGAACTTTTCTTCAATTCCAGACTTACCATAACAACTGAGGCTTAAATATTCTATGTGTGTATTCTAGTAAAAGTTTACAGGACCAGAATAATACATAAACCAAGTAATATGTGAAATCCATCCTTGGGATAAAATCAAGGTCTGTCTCATGGTGCTCAAAGGAAAACAAAAAATTCCAAACTAGGAGAGGTGTTGGCCCAAGTGCCTGATGTTAAATTCCAATTTAGGTAATTGCACTGTGCCTACGCAAATTCCTGCTCAGTTTCTGTGAGATGCAGGATTCACTTCCTGCCTGGCACTGAGCTGATGTCACCGGCTGCCACATTCCAGCCCGGAGGTGGCAGCAGTTTGGCAGTGGGTGAAGGCACACAGGTTTGCACAGCTCTTCACACAGCCCTTGTCAGTGCTTCTCTTCCTGCAGGCGTGGCCTGCAAAGCTCTCCAGTGCAGTGTGGCAGAAAGGGGCACAGAATTCCAAATAAAACACTTATATTTTACACACTTTCATGTATAAAATCTGCTCTAGACAGTTTGTTGGAACAACCAACTACCAATGCATCAGGGAACTAAGTCCCTAAACACAAATCATTCCCTAAATACAGAGAAATCAAAAAATGCCCAAAACAATTCTGTGGAATTTCTGACAGCCCAGGTTCTTCCAACCCCTGGATCCCAGCTCCTAAGGATGTGAGCATGGATTATGCTCCAAAAACCAAGGAGTCATTTAAATACAGCTCACCTGAGAGCTGGCAAGGAACTTCTGCATTTTTAAGCTACACAAGAGGATTGTTAAAAGCATCAAGCTACAACTCAAGAATTAAAAGTAACAAAGAAATAAAAGGAATACGATAAAAGGCCACAAAATGCCCCAAGAGCTGGTGCCACGCAGCCCCACTAGATGTCCCCACTGACCGAGGGGAGCTGCTGGCACAGGGACCGTGCCTCGCCCACGGATCGGCCCCCTGCTCGGGAGCCGGAAATCCCAAGCTTTGGGAGTTGTAAAACAGCAATTGAAGGAAAAACTAAACAAAAACTAACAGTGGCATCTCCAGGCAGTGAGGTGACACCTCCCTGAAATCCATTCTAACCACAGCAACTTCCAACTACAGCCTCAGTTAAAATCAGGCACTGCAGCTCAGCTGATGTGCAGGTAGAGCCGACAGACCAAGAAGAAGGATAAAGGGAGAAAAGACACCTCTGCTGCGGGGATTTGTGGTTTTACTCGACTGATACCAGAGTGGAAAAGGACATCGGAGGCCACAGTCACACACTTACTTAAGGCAACTTTTAATATCCCCAGTTACAGTGAAATCTGAAATCATCATCACAGCCAGGAAGAGTCATTGGATAAGAACCAACTTCAGCTCCTTCAAGTGTCTTTTGTGTCCTACCCCTTTTTGGTTTTCACTTCCAACACTCTTTAGACCACAACCAAAGCGCGTTTAAAATAACTTCTATCACAAAGTTCTCATTAAATTTCAATATTGTAATCACTTATCACGTAGGCATGCACTTTGTGTAAGGGGTTTTATAAAAACATGCTCCTTGTCTTTAAAAACAGAATAGAAAGAACATGTAACACTGTAATTAGACAGCACTCACCTCCTGCTCCTGTTGAAAGATGACAACTCTCCCTCCCTTGTCTCCTGTTGCTAACAACTCTCCAGAATGGTTGAATTCTACTGTAGAAATTATATCCGCTGCAGAACAACAAAAATAAATGCCACAGATTAATCATTCTTCTAAATACCAATGACCAAGAAAGCCACGATTAAAAAAAAACCCAAACCATTTAAAAAAATCATACTTAAGTTAAAGGACATCTATAAAATGCAAGTACAAGTTTCTTCCAAAAAATAGCAGTAGTTTTTTAAGCTGTACATTTGAGAAGCTTTTATAGATCACCACACCAGAGCTACAAGCACGGTGTTGTGCATTACTTTTTTCTTAAAGGTTTAATATCCTCAACCTCTTAAAACTGATTTTTCTACTCTGACTCTACTTTAGATCATACAGACTGTACCTTCCTAGAGCAACTGTAAATAAACTTTAGCAACTGTAAATAACCTTTATTTTCTCAGTTTTTCCTAATGTATGATTTAGATACAATCATTATCCATATGACCTCAAAGCACCTTCTTTTTTTTTTTTAAGGACTCAGTACACATTTGATAACTTAAAGGCAAAAGGTATCAGGGGAGAAAAGCACAGATATCCATGTTTAAGGAATGCAAGGAATAAACAGCTGCAAAAAACCTCAACAGTCTCCAAAACACCTGAGTACCTCTTCTGGATGAAGAAGGTTTACATTATCACTAGTGTTTTTATAGGGAGTGCTAAAATTAAACTGTGAAGATCCACTGACAAGAATAGTAATCCCTAGTATCAAACTGAGCTGTTCATGCATCAGATAGGACAAATTAGAACTTAGGTTCAAACACACCCATTCAAATTTCCAAAGGGACAAATGCTCCCTGGACTCCCAAATAGTTGAATCAGAAGTCAAACCATTTTTGAAACACCAAACTGAAACACAACTCTATAAATCTAATTTTCTGCTGGAGAAACTACTTCAGAGTTTTACATACGCAAGTCTTAAAGCCATTTCACTTTCATGCAAGTCAGCTGTAGATAAACAGTATTTTCTGTGGGATGGTTTCTTTTTCTCCATTGCATTCATAACATTTTAGACTTAAACAAGATCAATACCTGCTTGACTCAGAGCCAAACACCAGCTCCACAGAGTTTTGCATTCTGTAGCACAAGCTGCCCTAGAGATCCCCCCACCAACCTCCCTGCCACTGTCACCTGGCACTGCTTATACTGGCTGGAATGTCTCCAAATAGAGTTAAGGACAGAAATACAACCTCAGCCTGCACCTCACTGAGCCAGGATCCAGATCACGCACAAAAAAACTCCTTTCATTCCAGTGCTCATCATTTTTTATCCCAGACAGCAGTTACTTCAGCCAGTCATTCTTCTACTTCTGACCACGTTTAAGTGATTTATCTCACATCCATAAGGCTTAAGATGCAAACCACTGAGCTGCAGATGTGGTATTTAATGGGTACCTCTCCCAGGTGAACGGGGCACAGAGATAAGAACCAATTCATTAACGTGCAGAAAGAGAGGTGCAAACCAAGCAGTCCAACTTTGGACTTTTTCACACAATGCAAAAGCACATGGTTGTACTCCTCCACTAGGAAAAGACCTTAAAAAGTTATCAATTAATTGAAGAAAAACACACTAATATATCTCAGCAGTGAGAAGTACACAGAATAATTACTATTGAGAAAAGCAAAGACTTAACACGACAAGCTCTGACAGTCTTGAAACTGGTAAGACAATACAGTGAGTTATTAGCAAATCAAATGTGTCCATGTATGTGGAAAGAGAAGAGCGGGGAAAAATTTGCCTTAGAAGTCTCATATCTATCTAAGAACAGATGGATAAATTAATCAAAGTACTTATTTGGTGGAAGTTGCTGGAAAGTTTAGAACAGGCAGCAAGCGCAGCCAGAAAAACTTTTGTTTAAGGACAATAATCTCTATTTTCCTAGGTCTAATGATGCTGTATGTCATATTTAATAATAACACAAATCTCACACAACAGAAAGACAACCACTTTTCTGGAGATCCCAGACATTCTCGCTTTTTTAAATTTTTTTTTTAATTTTAATTTACAGGAGAATCCAAGCATTTCCCCAGTGATTTCCAAGCTGATACAGACCCTGCTTTATCACAGTCTCAAGCGCACAAACTTTCAGCACCCATACCCCACACCTCCAAGGAGTCCAGCAGGCTCAGGCAATGGTGAGAAGGTACTGAAAACTCTCCAGTGCCTGACGGACACCACGCAGATCATTCCAAGTACTGGATCAGTTTTAAATTAAAACCAAATACATTCCCTAGCAGAAATGACAGAGGGAGCTTTTCAACCTCCCCAGTGCCCGATTTGCTTGTGGATTCTCATCTGTGTTAACATCCTCATTGCCCAAAACATGTACCCATCTTGTCCTTCTTTTTTCCAATGACAATTGTAATTCCTCGATGATTTTAGCCCTTCAGCACCACAAGAAAGTATCCCCAAACTGTGGTGTTTCCCCTCCTGTCCCTAGGGGTGAGCCTGCAAACACAGAGCTGCTCCTGCTGGCCACACGCTGGGAAATGATCCCTTCCCAGTGCCAGGAGCACTTGGAAGGGAGATTTAAGGGAGAAGCAGATGTGCAGTGCCCTACTGTCACCACACTGATGACTGCTGGAAATAGGATGCATTCCAGTGCCCTTTCCTTCCAGCACAATGTCAGAGATAAATAACCACTGACCCCTTATCTGATACCCCAACCCCTCCTAGGCCACAGTGTTATCTGTCACACCATAAGCTGGAGATCAGATTTGTCTTCTCCTCCCCTCAAGCATCTCAGGACATCTCTGACACCAAGCTGCAGCGTGACTTCCCAGAGCTGAGGGTCTGAAACACTACATGGCAGCATCAATCACAAGAGATAAAGACACGATTGTGACAAAGACAAAAATCAGGACAGCAAGGTACACCCGCATTCCTGCAGGGCACCTGCAATACCAGTACCAAGTGAACCAGGTTTCTCCTTCTTGCATAACTGGGAACAAAGAATTCAGAGATTATTACATATTTGGAAGTATTTCTCTGCACAGATCTATACACTTGTCCTTTAGTTCCATTCAATATCCCTTCACAGATACTTACTGTTGTAGAAACACTTCTGAGACAGCTAAATGCTTTCAAATAATGGTTTTTAGTGACCTGAAAGCAAAGGGGTCGTGGGGTGGGAATCACCTACATGACCTGTAATCTATTTATGAATGAAAATGTTCTGCAACAGTTGAGAAAAACACTATGGAAACACAGAGCTGCTGCACAGCTGTATCTCCACCTCAGAGATAGAAAACCCTATAGTCAAACCAAGCCACTGATCACAGAAATGTCAAACTAAAGAGAGGTTTTGGTCCCTGATCCATCAGCACATGGAGACAGGGCAGAGTCTGCTTCCCCCAGAGCCATCCAAAGCTTCCTACAGCTCTCCCAGATCCAGCAGCTACAATCTGGCAAAGCTTTCCTCTCCTTCTGCACATCATCTTTATTTCCACAACCTGCTTTAAGCTTTTTAAGCCTCAATGAGACATCCTCACTTTTCAAGTGCTCGAACAAAAATCAAAACCACCAGCAAGATATGGATTCAAGCAGGACTAAATTCTTCCACAGCAGATATGGAGACAGAAACTGGAGGAGCAATTAAAAAAACCCCAAAATATGGTGTTTGACTTTGACAGGGAATAGGAGGAAGATAAAACACATCTCAGAGCTTCAGGTAAGGCTCCGAGGCCACTGGGCCAGTGCACTGGAAAGAGAACCAATTCAAATTAAAAAAGAAGAATAACGGAATCCAACAGATCTCAAATGCCTTTCCCCTTGTTAAAAGCAGTGTTTGGAACAAGAAAAACTCAGTGACAAATACTTAAGCACACTTTCACACTGAGGGCCCTCCACATGCTGCAGTGAATGCAGAACACGTGCACTGTCACCATCAAGTTTTCTAAAACTTTATAGAAAGGATTGTGATGAAGTTTTACCAACGTCCAAATGTCTATGGAAAAAGGGAATAAACCAGCTTCATCAATCCAAGCCAGCAAAAGAAAACCATAATCCAATGACTTCATTCCAGAAGGCCCATCACAAACCTGAAAAGCAATTCTGTATTAACTTTGTTTCCAATAATATAATAAAGAGGATTTTATTAGTAGAGAAGAGGCTATCTGTTTTAATGTTCCATGAACTTTATATAAACTCTGCTTAGAAAACATGCTTGGTAGGCAAAACATGTCACCTACTCTGCAGCAGCGAGTCAATCACAGCAGGAACAAAGAGAGCCTTTATTTCACCAGACCCAAAAGGTTTCTGTGCAAGTTTTTGGTATCACGTTGATCTGCTGCCTAAGCAGAGAGCAAGTAAATCAGAGTGTTTACACAAGTGGAGCAATCTCTTGATGTTTCCAAGGACTGAACAAAGAATTGTAACATTTAAAAAGCATTTTTAAATTATTTAGAAAGCATTGTTTATATACCTTCCCAGTGGCTCAAGACACCGTTTTGGAATTTTCCAAAGGAGCAACTCAAAATAATCTTTTTAAAGATTATAAAAATCCATATAGCAGAGCAGATTATTTACAGGTTGGTAATTCTGTCCTGGCAAGTGAAAACTGAATTTGCTGACCTAATGTGGAGGTCCTCAGTTTATCAGCCTGGAAAAGCTATTTGCATGAAACTAAACATCAATCATTCCAAGGATACTTCAGAAACTGTCTCAAAAGAAAAACATTAAGAAACCAACTTTTAGGATTAATATTAAAATCCATGGAAGCTCAAACACCCTCAAACTGAGGAAGCAGCAGAGGAGTGGATAAACATCATGAGAGATAAAGACAGTGAAATATTTGAATTTGATGCACAATTGCTGAATATACCTGAGCCATTCCTCCTAGAGAGAGCAAGAGTATCTGTCCAGGAAAACCTGCAGACATTAAGTGTCTGGAAATCCCTTGTGGGGTGTTTGGTCCTTTCAATCCAGGGTGAGGCAAAACCTCCCTGTTTCAAACTACTGAATAGATGGAACTTCCAGAAACTCCAGCTCAAGTCACAGCTAATGACAGAAATGTATGGCTTTTGACTGGACTTTCTTGTCTCCAATAATGGTTTTGTTTTGGAATTATATACTTCATCATTGGGAAAATACCCCAATTAAACAATGAAAGACACTGGAGAGGAAACAAAAGTTCTTCCAAGGCTTCAAATATTTTAAGCAGCTGCACAATATACTGAGTCATCCCACCAACATCCCACTGTTTGTGATTTGGATTTACTCCTTTATCCACAGTCCTGATATACTGTGTATTTATTTCTGAAGGTAGATGGTGAGGTGTTAATCCCACAGTGAACAGGAAGGCTGTTAAGGCAGGGTGACCAACCACATGTCTGTGTGTAGAGGAGACTCCCAACACAGGGTACCACAACTTCACACCCCAGGAAAACAGTGAGAGCAAAATGCCATACACCGTTTAGTGCTGGTGGTGTAAAAGAAAACACCCTCTGCATTCCAGCCTCATCCCTAATTTAAGTCTGTGGAGAGGGGGAGGGGAACACAAGGATTGTATGCTCTAAAGTTACCACAACCAGTTTTACTATTGACTTCATTTCCCTCTTCTTCATTCACTTGCCTGAAGGATTCCCTGCATTCATTCCGGCTCCCTGAAGTGCCTAGGTAACAAATCCAAAGGCAGTTGGGAGAAGGCATTCTTACTGTTCAATTTACTACTTGACACTCATTCCAAAAGTCCGTTAAACAGATGTCTTCTCTACTAGAGAGGGCATTAAAAATATATTAATTCCTTAAAACACAGGGACAGGAAGAAATGCACATAGAAATAGAAAAGCCAGAAAGGGGTTATTGCCCTTGTGGCAAAAAATCCTCCCTCTGTGCCATGCATCTCTGCCAAAGCCAGCTGGTTCCTCACTCTCTCCCAAGCACCAGTTCTGGAATTTGGCAGCACAAAGCTGCCCTCCTTCCCAGGGAGGGGAATTTGTCTGATGGCCAACTCGCTTCTCAGTGCTGTTGGCCCTGCCGGAGCACACACAAACACACAGGAGCCCAGGGTGCAGCTCCAGCAGACAGTAATTAGGCTGGGTTTGCTGGGTTTTGCTTTGCAAACCTGGGAGCTGTACAGAGAGGAGGAAGATTTACAGAGTGCTCCCTGGCCTGCACATTCACTCCAAGTGAGTGAACTCACTTGAACAGGCCTGGGAGGCTGAAAATTAAAAACGTGACCATTTTCCTGCTGATGCTGAAAACATGTAGTGCTGTTTGGTGAAGATGCACTTCAGCACTGAGACTCACCCAGTCCTATTTACATCCCTACCCACCTGTAGCATACACAAGATACCAGTGGCCAAACAGGGAACACACATAGTATTGCACAGCACTAGTTACTCACCTAAGTAAAATAATCAAATAGAAACCTTGTCAAGTAGGCCTAAGCCACCATAACTTCACTCTAATTTCCTGGACTCCTCTAGATTCCTATTTATTAGCACACACAAACACACAGCAGCCCAGGGTGCAGCTCCAGCAGACAGTAATTAGGCTGGGTTTGCTGGGTTTTGCTTTGCAAACCTGGGAGCTGTACAGAGAGGAGGAAGATTTACAGAGTGCTCCCTGGCCTGCACATTCACTCCAAGTGAGTGAACTCACTTGAACAGGCCTGGGAGGCTGAAAATTAAAAACGTGACCATTTTCCTGCTGATGCTGAAAACATGTAGTGCTGTTTGGTGAAGATGCACTTCAGCACTGAGACTCACCCAGTCCTATTTACATCCCTACCCACCTGTAGCATACACAAGATACCAGTGGCCAAACAGGGAATACACATAGTATTGCACAGCACAAGTTACTCACCTAAGTAAAATAATCAAATAGAAACCTTGTCAAGTAGGCCTAAGCCACCATAACTTCACTCTAATTTCCTGGACTCCTCTAGATTCCTATTTATTTTCTTTTATTCACCATTTCTTCTCCCTTTCCTTCTCCAGCTTTGCCAGTCCTTTGAGGAAAGATACACTAGGGAAGTTCTAGTTCAACAATGAGTTCAACTTTGGATTAGAAAGCCATTATTATTATTACTCATTATTATTGCTACTACACATTTAATTTTTAACTTTGTATTTAGCTCCCTAAAATAGAAGTTTGATACTGCCCGATTAAGCTTTTGCTGTTACTTCCTAAGTCACCCCATGCCCCATGCCTGCCCTGCTCACTGAGGGATCCCAGGTAAGCAGGACTCTACTCTTGCACAGCAAAGCACAGCTCAGTGTGGCACATCCTCCTGAGATCACTCTTTGTGCTGTCAAATCCATGTACCAGCAATGACAGCAAGAACACTCTGTTATCACCAGCCTTCAGAAGCAGGAGCTGGAATTAGTCACTTTTTTAATGGGAGGTGGAACTGGAGGCAAGGGAAGGAATCAGTACCCCAAGACTCCACAGGATTTGTGTGTATTAGGACAGCTTAGAACTTACAGCTGCATTTGTAACACTTAGATAGTCTAGAGATAATACTCAAGTACAAAACAATGTTATTTTGGTGGTTTTGCAAATTCATGCAAATAACTTTTGTTAAGCCTCACGGCTTCCTAGAAAACACAACAGCAAACTTCCATCCTGTCCCACAGCAGGCAGGAACAGTGGCACCAGCCCCAATCTTGTTGCCATTAGTTTTGTTATCTAAAAGCTTTACTGGGCTCAGCACTCAGAGCAGAACAACTCCAAATGCATCTGTCCCATGCACCAGAAGCTGCTCCTCTCTGCAAAGCCAAAGTGAGAGGATGGCATCGGAACTGCAGAGAACAGGATTATCACAGAAGTGACTCAAAAGCTTCTGCAAGTTGGGACAGGAACAAATATGTAGATCAAGTGTTTTACAAGGCAAGAGTAAAGCAGAGAACAGAATCACCGTCTGCTAATCTCTCATCTGGAACAGCAGCTTCTTATGCATCCAGAAATCTTTATGGGATCTTGAGTTAACTGTGGCATCAAAGTAATAGCCTCATTTAAAGAGAATTCACAGAAAGCACAATCTATAGTCATCATTACAATCCAGGTCAGATAGGCAGCAGTACACTAGGTGTTTTAACTCTTGTGTTTGTCACACATTTGTGCCTCACTTGGGCAACTGCTTCAACATCTCCACTCAGGGCAAGTTTCTGCCACTAAAATTACCATTATTTTCCCCCACAGTCCATTCCTGGACCAAGGCAAGAGACCAACAAAGAATTGCACAAACCCAGCATCTCTCAGAAGGAGCAGAAATCACTACAGGGAACACTTATCTACAGGCACTGCCACCACCTCAAACTTCTGTGAACAACGGTAACACATTTCATTTCTGTTAAACAATTTGTATTTTTCCAAGCTAACAGAGTTCACTGAGACTGAGCTGAAGGCAACAGATGAGCAAATTTGCTGTGGGGGAAAGCAAGGAACACACTCAGGAGCAACCACATCTCCAGCTAGTACAGCTGGATTTCCAAAGGCCATTGAGCCCACACCCAAAATGCCAATTAACTGCATTTCTGTCTGCAGTCCCCATGAGGTTCCATCTACAACAAGGCCAGAATCTAGCTTTGCTAGAACAGAAAGAAAACTTATTTAAAGCTCAGACCCCTGGCTTCCTGTCTCCATCTATAGTAGGAAACTCAAGTCTCCAGTACATAGGACTCCAAGACACCTGTGGTGGCAGGGAAGAAAAAACAGAGATGACAAACAGCAGCACATCAAAGCACTCTGAAAACAGATGTGTCAGATACTGATGTGTCCCTGCTTCCTACCACTGAAAATGACATAAAATTGCTCTTAAATTTTATCTTTGTGAAAAGAAAGCATTCACACTGAAAAAGAATACCATGAGCTTTAGGAAGGAGCTTTTACACCTTAAATTGATTTAGAACTGTGATCCACTGTGCAACACCTGTACCACACTCACTGCAGCCACTGGGCTGTGGGTTTTATTTCTGCTCACCAAGTCTGGCACTGCTGTAACTCCTTTCAAGGCAGCTTCACGACAAACCTACAGAAGAAAGAAACCCTAGGGGGTTAGGATTTCTCAGCAGGAAACAGTCCTGAACTGGCCTCTTAAAACCATTTCATCTGACGAGAGTTTAATAGTTTTGGGGTTTTTAACCCCAAACAAGTTTTTCTTAGTAAGTGTTTCAAAAATTAATGTGAAAAATCCTCTCCTGTTACAACAACAGCAGACAGAAGAATGTTCTCTCTATACCAACAAATGCAAAGCCGTTTGGTTTCTGGATAGAAACCATTAACCCTTATCATGCTGATTAATTGCTTTCTATTTTTAAACTTTAAGACATGACTGCAGTTCCCTTCAGAACACATGCACGGGTCAAGAGGAAAATTCCCTCCTTCCACCAAGCAAAAAAGTATCAACTGAATGAATTTAGTTCAAACGATGCTGCAAACCAGAGTTCCCAGTACTTGCATTGCCCCTTGGCTGGACATGATCTAGTTGGGAGAACAGAAGGCACAAGCAGCCTGAGCCCATGCAGAGAAGCAGGAAAATGAATACATTTACAACAGACCAGACAAATAAACACCCCAAAAAACTCCTGCTAACTGGGCTGCCCAGACACTGCATATTTAACAGGTAAAGGTTAACCTGGCTCCAGCAGTAGTTGATGTGAAAAACTTAACACCTTGGAATCAGCAAAACAGGAGCGTAGCCCTCACTGCAGCTCCCAAGTCCTTGGGAGCTGCCTCCACCTCTGAGGATGTATTTTACAGGTACACCCAAGGTACACCCTACAGTCCTTCCCATCCTGGAATCGAGGGGGTGTGTGTCTGAAGCTTCTTCCAGAGCCCCACAACTCTGGGAGATTGCTGCTGTCCCAGTAACTCCATGTGAACACTACTGCAAAATGGGGACCTTACCAGTTCAAGACAGAGCCATTTTTCAACTCAACATGTGCTACATCAGCTTGAAAATACTCCAAACTCAATAATAAAGGATTATTTAATACCTGACAAGAATTCCCTGGAGGCTCTAAAGGCATCTTCTGCCCAGAAGCCACACAGAGCAGTTACAGCACTCTGTGAAAGGCACCTCAACCTCAAGATGAGCTGAGGCATCACTCCATTATTTCACTTTATCCTAATAGTTTCTAGTCTTTGCAAGAGGCCTCCAAGTTTTCATTCCAGGAATAAATGTGACTAGGAAAACAACAACTAAGTCAATTCCCCCTTTTAAATCTTCATTACACAGGGGCTGAGTTTTTCCCCCAAAGAATATCCTAAATAATGTATTCAAACAGGAGATTCCACCTTACATCATTAGCACTGCAAACATATTTAGAAAGGTAACAGAAATACACATAGACATGGAGCATTTTGCTGGGGACAAAGTGCAAGTGATGAGCATTTAGTTCAAATGTCTTAATAAACATGCTTCCCAAACTCAAATATTCCCTCAAATATGGCAGGAAGTGCCTATTTGCTTTTCCTATTCATACTAATTCAGGTCTATTGTTGGCTGAAACAAAGGTCTTTCAACCTGCATAAACTGTTCCCAGGACATTTGACACCAGTTTATTAATATCATAAACAGGAGAGGCTGGAGTGGCAGAAATCCAGCCCCACTCCTGGTACCCAGCTGAAATCACCTCAGAAAGGAGAGTGTTTCACAGTTTGTGGAACTACAACATTTATCCAGGACCAGGAACGAGCAGTTGAAGGTCACAGGGTCTTCTTGAGCCTCTTCTTTGCAGCTACTGCAATACTAAAGAATAATAATACATTTTTTTAAAAGGGCTCAATCTGTCCACAAGCTTTCCTCCTTCCAAGCAGAATTGTTCTGCTTTTAAACAAAAAAGTAATCAGCAGTAAATCCAGTGTTTCAGCATTTTTAAATACCAGGCACCTGTTTGATGGAAAAGCTACTGTGGGGTTCAGTTTCCCAATATCACAAAATTCAGCTGCTGAGAGCATCCAGCTCCTGAAGCTTAAATCTATTTTCAGGCAGGGAAGAGGAAAAGAAGAGTGGCCCTCCTACTGAGGATGTGTCACACTCAGTGTTGCATCAATTCCCTTTCAATTACAGTGAAAACTCCTCTTCAGTCACAGTCTAGGATTACCAAAAAAAGACTGGGAACAGCAGTTATCCAGAGGTTAGATAACAGCACAATCGGAGGCTATGCACCCCTCAGCATTCCATGAGAAATTATGAGTTTGATAGGAAAAAAATAACAGACACACAAAATATAAAAAATACCCTACCTAAGCAACATCTGTGTTAAAACCCTAAATGCATTATAATGCTTAAGTCACTTTGTTTCATAACATCATCTGCCATAAAATCCATCTGACATCCTGTGTACCTGGCCAAGGTTTGCTTGTGCCCTGCTGCTACCACAGGCCACATCAATTACACTTAATCTGGAGAGACTGTGTCCCTGTTTTGATGCAAAGCAGCCCAGAACCTCAAGCTTCCATCAAGTGCCACAGAATTCTGGGAACCAACAAAGTTTTTAAGAGCCAAACCTTCCTGAAATGCACTGAAAAAAATGAGCATGCATGTGTTCTTTGGTGCTGCAGCAATAAAACTCTACCTAAAAGCAAATTTATTTTATCCCCAAGTGAAATATTTCCTAAAAGGTAAGAATAGGAAATTTATGGTTTGTTTGAAGGAGGACTGGCAGTCTCAGGGTACTCTGCTTCTACAGTTTTGAATAGAGATAAAACATTAGGTATTACTGCAACATAGAAATAATTTGGCTAAGTTACACAAGAAACAGCTTCCTTTCCTTGGAATTTTCCTGTTTCAACCACACCTTAAACCTTTAAACAAAGTAGCTGCACTAAAGTGCTACACACAATCCATACCAGCTCGAGTTCTTTCAGAAACACTTTCAGCTACCAAAACCTACACTGATTTCTGAGGCAAAGATGACAGAATGGTTTAGTTCTATTTGTATTGTGCAGAATTTCGTTTGGGAGTTACTCATAATTTCTGTCCTTTGTACAACTGCATACAGATCATACATATCTAATTATAGTGGAACAAAATTAACTCCAGCAGGAACCAACTTCATGCCCACAATTGCTTCATCTGAGATCCCCTCAGGTGCCTGAATGTTCTATCACTATCACTCACAAAACTGGGACTTGCTGAGCAAGAGAAGGAGAATTGAGACAAAAAAACTTTTAAATGACAGATTTGATTATTCATCCTCTAACACAGCATTTGCCTGGTTTTAATACTGTGGTACATTACTTGTTCCAACATCTTTTCTGCCTGCAGAGCTTTAACTTACAACCCATCATTAATAAAGTTGCAGCAAAACTGCATATCTATTTCCAAGAGGGCAACAATTCAATTTTAGCACTGCTGAAGAGAAAAATTCATGTTTACTGATTTTCCAGAATAAACTTCATGCTGAAACAAAGAAATTAAATGTCTATTTACGACATTTGTGAGCTGTAGAAAACACCCTTGCAGACCTGGAAGATAAAGTGCATCCTAGGAATCTATAAAGATTCAGGAGACCCCAACTCCATCTCAAGGCACTACTCCCTGGAAAACCTGTATGCACAGAGCTAAGTCACAGTTCATTCTCTCAAGGCTCATCAGGGTTTATCCACAATGCTCACACAAGTGCTCCATAATTGTCTTAAGACATGCTTTGTAATGCAAGTTATACAGAGTATAGGGATTCCCCAAAACACATCAGAACTATTTGACTGAGTCTTATTGAAGCTTTAAAGCTTTATTTCTTCTCTCTGTGATAAATATGTTGGCAATGTATCTGTTTTGCAAACCCAGGCTAATTACCCCTTGGTAGCAGAAGGGCTTTGCTGGACTGCAGAGCTGCTTTATTTATACTTCCCAGTTTCTCAGGGAGCTGCTCTCAATGTGCCTACAAAGAATGAAAAAGAATGTTCATGAAACAAAGAAATGTGAACCAAGCTCAGAAATACCACCTAGGCCTTCAAAAAGAAAAAGGTGTCAGCAGTTCAGCTGCTCTTCCCACCAAGAAAGATGGAGAGGGACTATTTACAAGGGCCTGGAGAGACAGGACAAGAAGGAATGGGTTCAAACTGAAAGAGGGTAGGTCAAGATGGGATATTGGCAAGAAATTCCTCCCTGTGAGGGTGGTGAGGGGCTGAGATTGAATTCCCAAGGAAGCTGTGGCTGCCCCATCTGTGGAAGTGTCCGAGGCCAGGCTGGACAGGGCTTGGAGCACCCTGGGATAGGGGAAGATGTCCCTGCCCATGGCAGGGGTGGCACTGGATGGGCTTTAAGACGCCTTCCAATCCAAACCATTCCAGGATTCTGTGACTCCAAGTTACCCCCAGTTATCAGCACCAAGTCAGTGCCTCAGAGCAGATTTCCATTCCAGCCTTGTGTGCAGCCCCCAGCCACAGGGCAGGTGCTCCTTCAGCAGAGGCAACTTCAGACACAGCCAAGGCTCTGCATGGTGAAGATGTCAGAGATCCTTCTGAGACTGCTCAGTGGCCACAGGCACAGGTTTTTAATAAACATCCAGGGGGAGCAGTAGGTACAGCTGAGAGATCTGCATTGGGACAGTGTCCTAAAGCTCTCCTGTGGGGTGCTCTCAGTGACCCATCCTCACTCTGACACCTGATAAAACACATTTCCTATGATAACCAGGGCTTGAGGACACTCCAGAGTCCCCACTCGGAGCAGCAAAGTGAGAAATGCCAAAGTTATTTTTATACTCTTTGATTGCTTTTAAAAGGGGATTTATTCTTTCTTAGGAACAAACTTTATGAGCAACAGGACCAGCAGAGAATCAGCCCTGTGACCCAGGCAAAACATGGAAGTATTTATTCAACTCTTTCCTAATTCACAGAATGTTTGCAAGTTTCTCCTCAAGCCTACAAATTACTCAAGACAGCTTACACCAATTATAATGGAATATTCTATAAAATACTACTGTATTACTTATTCAAGTGGATGTTTACCTGCACAGCACTGGAAAATACAGCCCATTTCCTAGGGCAGGTATTCATTCACATAACAAACATCCTATCAGCACAAATTTCGATGTCTGTTCATGGAAAGAATATATAATTTTAATTTCAAGTTGTATTTACTTGAACCCTAAACTATGTTTAGTTATTACCTAATAGCTTTTATTTTAAAAAATCCAAAAAGAGAATCAACTTGCTTCTGATCACATTTATTAATTTTTATTATCCTTTTTCCCCCCTATGCTCAAGACAGGTGATTTGTGAGTTCTTGGATCTAATTTGATTGGTAATTATTTACTTTTTAATTTCTGCTGACAGCCCCTACCTAACCCTACAGAAAAATTCCTCACATCCATAATAATATCTACCCTGAAGTACACACTAATAACAGGCTAAACAGTCCCTAGCAGACCTTACTTCAGATCTTTCCAGGGTTTGTTTGTGTTCCCAAGTAGTACAGAGCTATTTATGGAAAAATCTCTGCTGGAATCACAGCCAGAATTTCAATAGGCTGCACAGCACAGTCAGTCAGGAGCTGCTGGTCTGTTTGCAAATAACAATATATTTGGAAATAACATACTGGGCCATTGTTCTGCACATAGAGAAAAGAAGCCTTCAGGCAATGCCTTCCTTGTCACTGAGAAAGCTACAGACAGAGCTCTGCAATAGCTTCATTTTCTCTTTTTGCTGAAGCCAATCCAGAACACATACTGCAGGTTAAAATTCAGCAATAGTATTATTACAGAAAAATAACACTTTAGCAATGCCTTTCAAAATTAGAACTCTGTGACTTGGTGTGCATTCCTGTTGTAGAGATTAAAAAAAACAACTCTTCAAGACTACCCTGCTGTTTCAGACTCTTCTAACACATTCTTTGACCAAAGGATTTATTTCAGGTGCAAAGCTCAGGCCAAACATTCGGAGGCTTTTAATCTTGGTGTGTAGAATGCAGGAGGCTGTTGTGGCTCAGACAATGCATGAAGTGCCTCCTTCTAAGCAAGAAAAATGAAGTCAGAAATTCCTCTTGCCTACCAGAAAGGCAGGGAGGGAGGGCAGGAGAAAGGGCTGCTCTCCAGCTGAATTTCAGGCAGCCTGCCGGGGAGCACAGGGCCTGTGAAGGTCACAAGTACAACTGAAGTTTCCAGCTGAGATAAATACACAGCTCTATGAAGTGACTGGAAAATCAGAATTTCTGATTACTTCCCTCACTCTGGTCACTCATTCAGCTATCAGTTCCTTTTAATACCTAATGCCTCTTTAGTGGCACTTGGAGCCTTACAGAACAGTCTTCCTTTGCCCAGCTGCCTTTTCTTCCCCTGCCCCACCTCCCCCCAACCCCCAACCTGGCAAGTGTTTTCCTGTGCTTCTATTCTGGCCCAAGCATACATGCCTCAGCCTCTTTTAAAAAATCATTATTAAACAGAAGCCAATTCCAATTTCTGGCCTGGACTTTGAGAACCCTAACACATGGAATCTTGACAACTCCAAGGCATATTTATAACACCTCTTAAAATTATATATATAGTCTACTAATCAAAGCAAAATACCAACCTTTATTTTTAAGTGTTTGTTTCAAACATGACTCTTTATAGATCAGGACCTTTTCTGTGGGTTTTGGAAGAGTTGTATAACAGATTATATATATATACATACATTAAAAAATTGTTTATATATTTTGTACGTATGTTTTATATATAAAAAGGAGAGAGTATTTTGGCAGTGTTACTGTCCTGCAAGGATGTCAAAGATCATTACAAAAAAAATATC
This sequence comes from Passer montanus, assembly GCF_014805655.1. NCBI lineage: Eukaryota > Metazoa > Chordata > Aves > Passeriformes > Passeridae > Passer > Passer montanus. Next base: position 261,122 of record NW_024359056.1, read on the forward strand.
AAAGGCTTTGGAACCTTATTTTGGGGAACACCACACAGGTCTCACAAGTAAGGAAAATAAAGCATGGAAGGGTCAGAATTACTCCAAAGAAAACAACTGCAGATAATTACTTCCAGTTATCTCCATTTCTAGTCTTCCATCAGTCTCCCCACTATGCCCTGGGATAATGACATTTAAATTTAAACTTTTAAGTTGGCAAAAAGTAAAAGAGTAGTAAGAGCTCTGTAAGAAAATGGACCTCAGACCAAATACCCTGGTTAGAACAAACATGAATTGGAAGATGCCAAACAACTTCCAGCTGAATGCAACGTAAAACCCCTGGAAAAAGAATTTCAGTATACACATTAAAAAGTTTATGGGCACGAAGAAAAGCTTATCTTGACAATTCCTTCAGAAGGACAGTGAGCAAGCGGCAGGAAGGAAATGCAGGATACAACCCTACCAAGGCATTTTTCTAACACAGACATGCTCCTAACCAGGGTGGAGAAACACCTTGCCCCAGTGCTGCACCATGGCCTGGTTGCACAGTTGTTGATGCCAATTCAGAACCAGCAGAATGATGAGCATCCTCAGAAACAGATGCTTGGTACTCCCAGGCTTGGGATGAGCTTCCTCAGGTCACACCAAGCAAAAGCACCCCAAGCTCCAGGGAGCCAACAACCTCATGTGCAGACTATCCAAGGGATTTTGTTTTGTTCCAAATGTTCTTTGTCTTCCTCCTGCCCTTTCCTCTGAGGCATCTCATTACTGCGAGACACAAATGAGCTGGGTTAAGCACAGCACGTGTCCTGCTGCAGGAACACAACCCTGCTGTCAGCTCCTGCTGCTTTCCAGAGCAGGTTACCACTTCCAGAAGGGTCTGGAATAAAATTAAAGACCCTAGATACTTCTTTAACACCCCCCCACCCCCCCAAAAAAAAGGAGTGTAAGATTTTGCTTAAACAAACAAAGAAATAAAACTATACCAAAACAATGACACAAGGCTGTGAGGAGAACTGACTGAAAAAAGGCAGAAAGATTATACAGAAAGTTTTAAACTTCTGGGCAAAAAGCCATTCCTGCCAGTTCCACATTCCAGTGAAACAGCTTATGAATGTTTGACTATTACCTCTACAAACAGTGACATTTTCTCACTGCTGGGCTATATAATGAACACTGCAGGCTTCAACTTCAACTGCTGTTTGTTCATACTGATCTATGAGAAGAAATGTCCTCAAATACAAATCTCAGTGCACTGAAAGTTGAGTTTTCATGTGCAAGGCAGACTATGAACAAGCAGGGATCAACTGTGCATGTGAAAAGGCTGAGAAGGAGGCTGAACTGTTCCCAATTCCACAGTTTCCCATGTTGCCTTAGAACCATTATCAACTCTCCAAGAGAAGCAATCCATCCTTTCACCTCATCCCATTCCTGTAGAACTACCACCTATCCCACCACAAACATTTGCTAAAAGTTGGACAAATTAAGTCTGAAGAAGCTGATGTGGAATAAAAGTAATCCAAGAGATGTAATTTTCATTTGGGTTGGTTTCCCCAAGTGACCACCCTGGAACTCAGGGATCACCTGGCCCAGCTCAAGGCAGTGACCAGCAGAGGCACCAGGAAGGACCATTTTTCTTAGGAGCAGTAGCTACGTGAAGTGACAACAAACCTACAGGCAGGCTGGGGTGTCATTTGAATTCTAATTCCTCTTCCCACATCAAGGTCACACTTCAAAACAAGCCAAACTGGGTAATTATTAAACAATAATCTAAATTTTTCTTTCTTATTGCCAATATTTCTATATATTATTCCCAACTCAATGCACAAGAGTGGTACCAGAAAAGTCAGGGGTTTGTTAGGCAATTCCACTGGAAAATAGCCCAAGAACTCTCAAACAACTGTCTTTGAGAGTCATTACAATTTTATGAAAGCCAAAGCTTTATTTCTGTATGTAGTTCTTGTCCACTGGACCAATTCACTTCCAAGTTATTTGAAAATAAAGCAAGACCTTCAGTCTACATTTATAAGCACTGTACACAAACATAGCTCATGAGTTCTCAAATCATCATTTAACAATAGTACAAACGACAGTTGAAATAACTGCTTTTAAGGAGCAAAGAATGGCCACTGAAATACTTTTTATAGTCAGTGAAAAAAAAAAGGGGGGGAAATACAATTACTGGCATTCAACAAACAAGAATATATTAAAAATGACATTGTACTTACCATATTTTAAATAAGCAACTATAATATGAAGTGTCAATTACGTTAACTGTTCCTTAATTATCTTTTCTCAGGTTCTCAAAACCAGAGTGCCAACTGTGTATGTTTGGAGCTCTCATTATTCCCAGAGTATTGATTTGAGAACTACAATTGAAAAAGCAAAGGGAAACAAAACAAAATTTCCACACAAAATGTCTTCTACGTATTTGCAAAAAATCAATCTTTCTTACAATGCAACTCTTTTAAACCCTTTTTTCCTGACCCTAAAATTTTCTTCCAAAATTAGATGCAAACAGAACTGCCTCAGGGGCTTCACATGTGACCTAAATATGCTGGTTCCCTTCATGGTGCTATCACTTGTGGATCGCTGAGAGGAAAATACATTTTGATAAAGAATGGCTGACCAAATTAATAGCTTCTCCTCCAGTGCCTAACAAAAGAGTGGTAAGTTAGGAGAGGAAAGAGAGAAGCTTCCAGCCACTTCTGTTTCTCTCACTGGATTACAAGCATGCAGAGAAGCCTCAAATAATTGTTTTCAGTAATATCAGCTCGCAGCAGCAGAACCTGATGGTGGTACTTCATTTCAAAGAAAATTAACAACCCAAAACCTTCCAGTCACTAAAGACCCAGGCAAGAGCACCCTCATGGAACACTGCTGGCTGCCCAGAGCTGAGTTCCACAGCAGGCCTGCGTGGGAAGCCAGAAAGTGAGCAACACTATAATCCATGAAGGAAATCCTGCTACATAAAATTATTAATAAGTGCACACACACAAGGTATCAATATTTTACCTCTTAAGGCCCCTTTTTATGCTTTCCCCATTTTCAAAGCACAGAAGAAGGCAATGTCCCATCTATTTCCAGTTTACTGACACACTGACCTCACAAAAAGCACCATGTAGCTGGTGCATGTTGCAAGAGCATAACTGAGCTGTGGGAATATAACAAAGCTATAATTACATGTGTTCCACTCAAGTTTAAAGCCTAGAAAAATGTTCCTGCATTGTTACTTTGACTACAAGACCTACCACTGCTTCTTGAAAGAGATTACTCCAAATTGGTTTGGATTAATAAATACTTCCTGTATTTATCTGCTTTCATCTTCATTGGAACAGGGTAACTGTTCACATTCACAACCTAAACAGCAACCCAAGCCAAGGCTTTTTACTCCTTTCAATAACTTCTTTGAGTGCAAACCTCAGTTTCACGTGATTACTGAACACTCATTGGTTCTGCTAAACTTTTCACTCCATACTAAAAATACTGCAGACACAGTTATGGTGCTGCATACTACAGAGCATTGAAGACAGGAAAAAAGGCCTGAAAAATACCCTTAAGGCAGTTATTAAAACATCTTCTATAATGAAATTACTGTGGGAGTACAGTGTTTCCTACAGATGAAAGGACAAACTGCAGCCTTAACTCGGTACCATCAGTAATTGATGTTTTTGCTCCATGAGGCACACACAGAGCAGATTTAATTGCATACACACTTTAACAGCAGCTAAAACAAAAGCAGACTAATTCTGCAGCATTTAATGCAAGACAATACATCAATTTAGGTGAAGATGAAACCCCTAAGAAGAGATCCATTTTTGGAATCATATTAAGACTGATAAGACACACAAGAGAAGATTATCATTTGTCAGATTATCTTTTTAAAGTGCTTTACAATAAAGCAATCAGTAATAACCCACCTCCCATTCAATTGGTATTATTTCCTACAACAACTTCAAAGAAACTAACTGCACTGATATTAACAAGCTCATTTTGCTAACAGAGCTTGAAACAACACTGAACAAATCCCATTTCCACAGACTGCTTGTGTGGACACAGCAGAAAACCCACTCCATGTGTACTATAAAAAATCCATCACAAAATAATTTTGGTACTCTAACAGTGATTTTACTGCTGGCCTGCAGATAGCACATGTTCAAAGTATGGATCTTGAACTGCAAAGGTTTAAAGTCCTTTTTAGCAGCTGATTTTACCCTTTATAGCAGCACAGCAGTCAGGGATCAAACGGGGTCTTGCACTGCCTTTATGTGAAGTCCTACAAAGAGACCAATCTTCTTCCAGAGGTCCTCCTGCTCCTCTGAGCCACTTGGATCACTCTCCACACTGCTGTAAGCACATGCACAGCTCTGAGAATCACATCAGGGTTCAATTCAGCCGAAAAATAATCCAGTGAAAAACCATGATTTTACCAATTTTTCAGCTGGATCAGCTTCCCCAACAAGTTCACTGTCCTCTTAGGTGAACACCCATGCCAGCGAGTGGGAAGGAGTGCCTCTTTAAGCAGAAATGCTGCCAAACATGCAGCTGTGGCCTAAATAGGCAAGTCAGGGAGAACAGAAAAAAGGGAGGGGGGGAAACCCAGACAGTACAGCTTGGAACACCCAGCTTTTAACTCTTCCTTCAGCTCTGCATCCACTGGGAGCTTTAGTCTTCATTTTAGCTCTTCAAAAATACATTCTGTGAAGCTACAGCTACCACAGAATCCCCCTCCTACAGCAGAAATAGCCAAACCAGAAGCACTTAGCACTATAAAATGAAAAACTAAGAAGTTTCACAAAGCTGATCCAGAGCTGTAATCCACCTAGACTGCTGCTGATAGCCTAGCTTGCACTCATGTTTGCTGTGGAGTCGGATGGCTTGATCACTCCAGCACTGCATTTCCAACAAAAAAGCCTTTTTTATAACGAATTTTTAATTTAAGAAAGATTCCAAGAACAGCAATGCCCCACAGAAAGGACAGAAAAATCCCTGACTGACAAGCTGAAGTGCCCCAGCTTCCAAACCCATGCAAGAAAGAGGACTGAATTACTTCTGGGGAGCTGAACAGTCACTGCCTATTTTATCTGTCTGCTAAAAGCTCTTTGTTTTGGGGGACTGCACACTCTAAATGTGCACTCTAGTCCATCCAGAGCAGCAGTTCCTAGAACACAGTAGCCTATTTCTCTCTCCAGATACAGACATTCTCTGAACAGCTGAAGAGCTCAAATACAGAAGCAGACTCAGGAATACAGAACAGGACTATAACCTTGGCTCTTTTCTTTTCCCATCTACAGCATATTTGAAACTACCTCTTAAAAACACACCTATTACTAGGCCTTGCTCCTTGGAAATGATGTTACCTCATGAGCATAGAGAACATAACCACAGCCCTCAAAAGCCAAAATTAGCTTCCCTCCCACAACTATATCCCAATCTTTCCTCAGCAATATTATTGCAACCTCACTGTCACTCTAAGTTTTTTCTCCTCTCCAATTCCATCAATCCTCAAAAAAAAACCCAAAAACCCCCTAACTAAAAAAAACAACAAAAAACAAAACAAAACAAAAAAACCAAACCCAAAACCACAACCAAACCAGCCTTCACTTCTCTTTATTCAGAAATAACACTTTTCATGCATTCACAACAAACTACCATTGCTGAAGCAACATCAGTCCCCATTGCTGCTCTGCAATTCTGAAACCTGTCAAAAGTAAGTATCAAACTACATTTGACAGACATAACACACCTAGAACCAAACACATTCCCGAACCAGGGAAATGTCCAATTTTGTTTCAATCTTTTAGCACACACAAGCCATGGACAAAAACTTATCTGTTCATCATCTTCAGTCTAAAACAGACACAGCCATGTTTGGCTTTAGGAGGAGACATGAAGCAAATCATAGATAATTAACAAAGTATCACAGAAAGATTAAGCATTAAGTATTAAGCATAAATAAAGTCAGTAATTAGCAATCGCAGCAGATATTCAGATGCTTCCTTCAGACACAATTTAAGCATGAAACAGTTAAAAAACTTGTCCACGATGAGCAGTAATCACTCAGGGTTAAAGCTTAGGGCATAAGTTCCTGGCTCCCAGCCTTGGACCTGGACTATCAGACTTTCACATATCTTTGAATTACACCTGAAAGAACATTGAGATAGAGCCGCTTGACTCTTCTCCTTCTGCTGAGCAATTAAACAAGTTGACTAAATTTGTTCTGAAGTACAAACTCACTCCATTAAGCAAGTGTGTAGTTTTCAGAGGCAGTTTAAACTCACAACTCTCAGCTGCTCCCAACTGCAGCTGCTATTATGCCACATTCTGAAAAACAGCAAAAGAGCATAACCAACAAAACTGCTGCTGAAAATCTTTGTAATCCTTTTCTATAATCATTCCCATAAAGGAAACTTCCACTAAGAAAACACCAGAGTATTTCTGGACAATAAAGTTTCACTTGTACCGAAACTGTGATGGCACAACAGAAAGGAATCTGTGCATTACAGACACTTTTGATAACCTGATCACTGAACTTATCACAAACAAGCACTCTGTATTCTCCACCCCAGAAGACCTGTCTATGAAACTATGAACATCCAAAACTAAGTAGGGAGGAAAGCTGTTTCAGAAAGAGGGAGCACAAACTACAACAACCTTTGTCCTCATAAAACAGACTGATAAATCACTGGAAGGCAAACTTCTGCCATCTATTAAAATTAAGGAGCAGAGTTATAATGAAGCTGACACCGAGATTTCAATTTATAACCCGATTTCTGTGCTTAACTGTGATCTGACACAGCCAGGCCACAGCTTACAAGGAAGGGTAAATTCCATACATACCAAGGGAAGAGAGGCTACTTCTGCTCCTAACATTCACATTTTCAGCACAAAAGCTTTGCCAAAGCGGTGACCCAGGCAGGCCCCACATACAAGTTCAGTGCCATCTTTCCCCAGGCTTTAGTGACACAATTCCCCCCCTTCCCTTACATGCCACATCCATCCATCACACAGTGGTTGGAAAGGCAGAAAATTAAAAACTGTGTCTCAGAGTTCATGTTTCAGCCACCAAAGCCACCAAATATCGACTTCGTAACAATCAGCCAGCCTAGTCCAAGTAGCTAAAGAATTATAGGTTATACATGTGATGGGGAGGCTGGAGGTCAGGTCTGACCTTAAATATACTGGAAGTTACATAATAGCATTCTTGACAGGCTTTTTAAAGTTGTTACAATTACTACTGTATTAAAAGTGTTACTGTCCAAAATGTAATTCTCCATGGGCTTATTTTATATACAAAAAACACTGTAGGGAGACCACTGGGTTCATATCCATTGATTAATGCAGTTAAATGATGTTTTCCCGGTTATCAATGTTTTATCTTAGCTCAAGACAGCTTTCCAATGTAAATATTGCAACACTAAGTTACCAACAGGAGGAAAACAGAAAGTAAAACTCCCAATTCTTCACATTTGTTTTCAGTGAAATTTCAGCATTCCACAACCAACTGCTATTTAGATTTTGAGCTCCGCAGCCATTCAAGAAACAGATCTTCACAGCCTTGTACTCCTTGTACACAAATTGGTACTGTGCTCACCACAGGCATGGCTGGAGTGCAGACCTGTTCTCTGGCAGACCACAGTGGTTAGAGAGTCATTAAAGCTTGAGACAGTAAGATTTCCTTGAGTTCTCACCGCGGGCCTGCCCCAAAAAAAGCAGAAGGAAAGGCAGGGAATAAAAAAGATCCTCAGACTGCACTTGGACCCACTGTCAGTTTGTCACTGGGTATTCCAAAAGACCAGAGCTGCTGTTCCAGTTGATGCCAAGAACCACACAAGGCTCCATGTCTGTGTGAAGTGAACCTTAAAGCCAGAAATATTGCTAGGAAATGGAAAAATGCAACCATCCTGATACATAACGCTTCCAACAGAATTACAGTGAAACACTGTGATGTATAACAAGAAATCAATATAAACAACTGCTTTCACCAACTTCCAGTACGGATTGTGGGAGCCAAATACATGGGAATAGGAGAGAATTTCAGCTCAACACATTAATTACAACCAAGCATAACATCAATAATACTTGGGATCTCTCCCCAGGGAGCTCAGTTTCACAACATCTTGAAGTATAATACACTCTGGACCTCAAGACTCAGGATCCTAAGTCAGGTATAGCTGACAGTGAAACAAAATTTCATTCTTTGGGTCACAGAATCAGAAAGCTACACTGTCTATAAAACCCAAAAATGGACATTCTTACAATGTTTTGGAAACCAAGCTGCCTGGCTTGCTGAAACTGAAGCCAGTTAATTCCCTCAAAGGCTTCCCTGAAGTCCACCCCAGGATTCCAGCAGTGCTCAGTGCAGCTCCCAGCCTGGCAGAGGAGGCACAAGGCTGGCAAGGCACCTTTAGTAACACTAAGTGCAACACTTAGAACAGCTCACTCTGTCCTTCCTTCCTATTTCCTCACTTCTGCATTTCCAGATCCCTGTAAAGGCTATTTTTCTATACCTATATACAAGTTCATTGCTACTAGATACAAGCATATCAACATCTATTTTAATGAAAAATTATTCGCAAGCACAACTTCACCACAACCACAACTTTTTCAAAACTTGCACTTATTAAGGATTTAGTTTGATATGTAAATGAAACAAAGGTTACAGAATTTTAAATCTGTCAGGGAAAAAAATTATACCACACTTAACAGCACTTTTGAGTTCAAGTTTTAAAATCTACTTCCTGAGGAATTTAAAATTAAACTTGAAATTGTTACAGCTTTTTCATTTCCAAAAGACATATTTCAACTTGCAAACAACAGAAGCCTCAGTGCATTGTTTGCCACATGCTGCAGCTAATAAATAACAACAACTCAGTTATGTTTATACTGATCTTTTCTTTTGGCCTTTGGAAGCTAATCTGAACCACATGTCAAGCAGGGAAATAATGGAAACTGTAGTTACTGCTTTTCTAAATATAACATTAATCTCACTTGTATGTCAGAGCATTCAAGATATGCAAGAAAAAGAAAAAAAAACCCCAGGAATTACATAAGTGACAAGGCCAACTGCTAGCAAAAGAAAACTTTTAACTCATGATCTTAAAGGCAGCTTTGTGCAAACAGGACTTTATGGCAACAGAAATTCCTAAGTCAGGGGACCTTTCCTTGAGAACAATCACAGAAGAGACTCTGCTCTCCAGCACAAAGCACCATTTCTCCAATGATCCAAAATCCAAGGAAAAGAAAACCAAAACAAACAGTGCAGTTTTTGCAGTGAAATTCAGAGGCAGCCATCTTGGTGTAACACAACACTTGTCACTGCCAGCTTGGAAAAGTTTCAGACAATTCCCAGTATTATTTCAAACCCAAACCTGCTCCTTACATACTAAGTAGGCACGCACAAATATTCATATTTCTTCTGCCTCTTGTTAATAGGAGCTAGAAAGATTGGGACAATTACTTCATCTAGTACTTAGATCTTCAAAGAATACAAATATTAATTCTAACAACACCTCCTTGTGGAATTTAAGTATCACATTCCCCATTTTGCAGGTTAAGAAAAAACACAAATCAAAAGCCAAAAAATCAGAAAAATCTTACTCTTAGAAAACAATTCCAGCAAAAAAAAAGTTAGGAAGCCTGAACTTTTTCACAAGAGTGCTGAATGCTACTTTCAAACCACAGTTTAAACCTGAATCTGGATATGGGAATGCACATGAAATGTGCATTTGCTTTGCTCAACATGCACTCAGCAGCACTGGGATATTTCACTGACTGCATCCACATCTCCCTACCTAAGGAATGGGTAAAAAGTTAGAAAACAGTAAAAAATATTACTCTTACCTTCTGCTACATCATCATCTACAGCGCCTTTCACCTGAGAAAAACACCACTGAATGTCATTTCCTCCTCCAGCTCCTAAAAAAATGAAAACAATTCAATAAAAACAAGCCCCCCCAAGAGCAGCAGCACAAGCACACAATGGTTCCAGATTGCACATTTCAGAGCCTGTGCACGCCCACTTCCTCAGCAGTGCTGAGGCACAATCACACACCACCCTCCCCACCTTTTTCCTTTGGATATTGTTCTTGTCAGCCTTCAATGCAGTGTTTGTCAAAAACAGGGAAGCACAAGCAGTGTAAAAGCTTCACTCACCCAAAGCTTACTGGACTAAGCAACATTATCTATGAATTTAAAATTCAAGTGCACGAACGGCTGTTTCACACAAAGCTTTTTCCTACTTGAGCACTCAGAACCCCCTAAACACATACACACACAAACAGCTTAAATATAAGCTATCACAGCTGTGCTTTTTTGGAAAATTTCAATCTCCCATCCAATACAAACCAACACAATTCATTTCCTCCTTTCACAAACCCACTTCACCGACCCTATGCACTCAAGGCTAAAGAAAAAGAATTTTACCACAATTTTAGAGTCTCTTCGCAGAAGTAATGAAAGCAATTATCAGCCTAAAAAAAAAAGCAGCAAATCCAAGCAGCAAAGCAAACAAGCAATCGGAGGGGGACAAGTTCTACTACCATAGAAAACGGATCGGAGAGAAAACTTCAGGAACATTACTGCCTCGGCTGAAGGCAGTGATTCATTTGAACCGTGCCACCAAAACACACACCAAAAATCACCACCCATTTCTTTTGCATTTCATTCTGAGCAAATCACTGCAGGGCTGAGGACATACAGGAAGAGCCAGAAATGGGCTTGCCTCGGTTGGTTGGTTTGTTTTTTTTTCCCTAAAAGCCACTGTCAAAATGGAACTTTTCCTCCACACAACTCAAACCGGCTGAGCAACAGATGGCATTTACACATTAATCCCGAGCTCTGGTAGGGCTTTGGAGATAACAAAGAATACAGGAGGAGACTCTTCCAAAGTTAAGGGAGTCAAAAAAAACTCAAAGAGAAGGAAATCAGAAGCCTGAAAATAATCTTTCCAGAAAAGATTAAGCGCCTCAGAATAAGAAGTCCTGGAATAGAGTACAGTTTGCATTTTTTGCTTGCTTTAAATTCTTCCCTGAAGGATTACATCCAGCTGCATAACCTGAGGAGGTGAAGGCAAGCAAGAGAACCGATTTATGCAGGAGATGGCAAAACACTTTCCCTCCCCCCACCATTCCCCCAAAATGCTACAAAACCCATTTTCTTCTCTTCAACTTCATTTGTCATTTAGCACCATAGCAGACTTAAAGGGAACAGCTTGGAGAGAATCACTGCTCCTGCTTCTTCGAGCTGAAGTCCTCTTTTTCCATACAATTTACTTGAACCAAGTTGGCACTTTTTTCCCCCCACGACTAAAACGGCAAGAGGAGGGTGGAGCATGTGCATATGGTGTAGGGGGGAAAGGCAAAGCACAAGCCTCACAAAGCCTCCCATGCTTTGCTCCTCCACATGCAAAGCACTGAAAAGACAATTCATGTGCAGAGGAGGGGGATGAATAAATTTCCAAATGAAGAAATTGCAAGGAAAAGTAAGAGGGAAGAGATCCGTTCTGCACACACACTCCCAAGCCTACCAACAGTACTTCGAGATGTGGAATGGGGAGCAAGCAGTGGAAAGAATGGGAAAGAAAACACAGCGAGACCTGTGCTGTTTAATTACGCCCTGTGCCAAATTTTACTGGCATTTGCAGATGCTCAGAGGCTGCTCCCTACAGAAGGGTGCGACTGCAATCTGGACACCGCCTGCACCTGGAACCTCTCCGTGCACGGCAGCGCTTCTGAGAAATAACCACAAGCACTGACCCCAAAGCCTCAAGGGGGAAACTCTCTACCAGAGCGTGTAGTGACAGGACAGGGGGAGAAAGGGTTCAAACTGAAAGAGTAGGCTGAGCTGGGATATTGCGAAGTAATTCTTCTCTTCCAGGGTGGGCAGGCCCTGGCACAGGTGCCCAGAGCAGCTGTGGCTGTCCCTGGATCCCTGGAAGTGTCTAAGGCCAGGCTGGACGGGCTTGGAGCAACCTGGGAGAGTGGAAGGTGTCCCTGCCCATACCAGGGTGTGGAACTGGATAGGTTTTAAGGTCCCTTCCCACCCAAATCATTCCATGATTCTACGAAAAGGCAGCAGACCCACCCTGCCTGCAAGCTCCTCAACTCCAAAACACACCACTTCCCGCTCCTCCTTGCTTCTTCCATGCTTTTTTTTTTTTTTCCCCCCCAGAGAACGGAGGGAAGGAGGGGTGGGTGGGAGCAAAGCACGAATTCCCACAAGAGAGGATAAAAAAACCACCCCACAACCAGCAAGGCGCAAGCGAGCCGGAACAGGAGAGGCGGCCGGGAGCCAGGGCGGCAGCGGGGAGAGCCCCCCGAGCCACGCTGGGGCAGGGGGGGCAGGCTGCCCTTACCTGCCATGTTGTGCTGGCGATAGCGGCCGCGGCGGGTCGGGCGGAGCGGGCGGCGCGGGCGGGGCGGGCGGCGCGGGG